>NC_139702.1:32620242-32850242 GCF_964188405.1 Protomyctophum parallelum | reverse complement strand
TGAACAATGTGTGAAAACTGCGCCGAGCTGGTGGAGGTTTTAAATGAAAGTAAGTAACCAAACAGAGTTCTATTTATGTGGAAGTGGGCGATGCTAAGCTAGCTTGCTTACTGTTAGCACAGTAGTGGACTGGACACTATAACAGCTTCATAGCATGTTAGCATGGCTAGCTAAACATTATAAACTTTATGAGTGTTGGTGCTTGATTTGTTTTGCTTAGCGTTCGGTTTATTTTTCCATCCGCTGCCTGTCGCCTGTTGTGTATGTTGTTGTGTCTGTTGGAAGTGAATGCCAAATGTCATAATTTCAGCAGCAGCACAATGCCAGTCAGTCTGTCCGTTTCGGGGCCTGGTCTGCTGCCTTTCTGTCAGAATCCTCCACGCCGGGACAACCTCGCCAGTTCGCTTTACAAACAACGTTGTTGTGTATGGTTGTCAGGTTGTCTGGTTGTGTTTGCGTGGTGGTGGTGGTGTGTGAGTCCAGTCAGCCATTCTTGTGTACTCTTCTCTTACTTCTCGGGTGTGAATTATAACGTGGTTGCATTGCCTTGTCTGCCTGCCTTGCATGGATGGACTATAACTGAGGGAAGTTAGCAGGCTAGTTAGCTGTAGCGCAAGCCTGCTGCTGCTGCTGTGACTTTTTGTTTGATTTGTTTGTCAGGTTCAGTGTGCAGTCAGTGCACCGGCTGGCTACAGCTGTCCACTTCACCTAGTACTGCATCCTTTGTTTCGTGTTGTGCGGCCACATGTACACTATTTGCAAACAGTTTGCTGTTTGTCAATACATACCTGGCTACCGGTATACTACCCAACCACATTTCATCACATAGCTCAGTGAACTATAACATGTTATATCGGGGGGAAACAAAAGATACACCCCAATATAGTGTGTATGTATGAGTGTGTGTGTGAGCTGCATGTGGACGCATGGATCGAGGGGGGGGGGGAGTTATAAGTTATTCTAGAGCTTTATTCGTTTCATGAATCAAGTGTACAAAAGTTGGTGAAACATTTCATCATACTCAAACTTTTCTGGCACTTTGTTTTAAACGAAACCACTTTTTTAACTTAAGTTCGGGTTGTGGGTGGTGGTGGTCAAGAATAACTTGCAATTAAATACCATTGTCAAAGTTCTATAAAATGGTCGCAGTTGGATTATTATTATTATTATTATTTTGGTTGAGCATCAGCAGCAGCCCTCCAGCAGTCCACCCTGGTAGTTGAAGCTGCGTGATCACAGCTGCAAACGACGCTCACACACATAACACAAGATGACGCGATGGCTATTAGATCTTTTTGGGCCTAAAGTAGGGTATCTTGATTCTTGTGGAATTATTTGCATTGCTTGCGATATTGTGGCTATTAAATACACAAAAGCACATCCCCATCAGTCTGTAGAGCTAACATTTGCTCTAATAAATAAATACAAGTTCACTAACAACAAGGCCATGTAGCCCAACCAAATCCCTGCAGTGGAATCATGAACAAATAATTATATTATTACACTGTCATTCACCATTTTATTCAATAGTGTCTGACATTCTCTCTATACATCTATGATCCATTCCCTTTGTCTGTCAGGAACTTCTGTCTCAAATTCCTATACTAACAAGTCAAAGCGCTTCAAATTGGATGTATAGAAATATCCAGAGAGACATTGAAGGAGTCGTTAACCATTCACTAAGTTACTACCATGGAATGACTGAGGCAATCTTCTAAGGGAAGTTGAGTTCACTGTTGAGTTTTTTTCTTTTGCATTTACAGAAACATGACTGTTCTGGAACACACATATCCATCACAATTATGTACTAGTGGAAAAAAGTGCCCATAAGTCGTTTGGTCCCTTCCTACATGAAACACACTGACATTATAAGTGACTTTGAGCTTGTTAAAATTACTTTGAGTACCCAGAAAAGCGCTATATAAATGTTATATATTATTATTGTTGTTTTCCTGTAAAGTCGCTTAAATATTAATAGTTGCGGGTTGCTTTTGTTTGGGCTTGTTTCTGAAATGTAGTTGCTTATTTGTCTTGATTTCAAGATTATTTTAGAAAATAGCTGATGTAGGCCTACTAATAGTGATGAAACTGGTCGCTTCTTTTGGGCTTGTTTTCATAGACCTGGTCGCTTGTTTCACTCACAGAATTTTGCACCAAATCACACATAACATTTTTGCCTAGCTTTGATTTGGAGTTGATCGATTTGAATAGGAATTGAGAGTTGAGATTGATGTTATCTAGTTCAAATGTGTGACGGGCAAATGTCTCTGTATTTAGGCCTGTTTCTGCACCAGTAGTCAAATATGACGAGCGTTGCTGTTGTGTGATCCATGGCTACACCAGTAGCAGACTAGAGGTCCACTCTACAGTGGAGTATTTACCCCCTTCATCACTACCACACATATATTGACGGCTAGTCGGCTACCGAGGTGGGCAATAAATGACCAAACATGCTCAGTTCTTCAACGGTATCTGTGCAGTGGAGAGCTGGCTTAACTTTTTCCGTGCCAAGGTGCCCACCACCACCACCACCAGGCAGTCAACCTAGACCACTGGGTACTTGGTGCATCTTGGAAAGTCTCGTGACCCGAGGTTAGGTGCGTCTTCTCTTGAATCTAGGGGGACTCAATGTAGCGTGCATGCGTGTGCAGCCGTGCACGTTCTGTTTCGTACCTACGAGTGCACGGCACATTTATTTTGGTACCGCGGTGTGGTACTGCGGTCTACGAACATAATACCGCTGGTGATCGGTGAGTCGCTTACCACAGCGGCTGGGTCGGTATGGGGGTGTGGTGGCCGGTGGACAGCTGAAGTAACCTTTCCGTGCCACGGTGCAAGGACCCCCAAATTGATGTATTTGGCTGTGGACACCAATCAGAAAATGTTCTAGGGACCCCTAGAAGAGAAGATTTGTGCTAAAAAAATCAACATTATTCCAAACATTTTTGAACACTTTCGAGATTGTGAGCCACTGTTCTAAATCCTAAGAGTTTTCTGAAAAAACTATAGCTTAACTCTAAAATGAAATTATGTTTTCCCAGTTTCAATGGGTTAATAGTACACGAGTTGCTGGTTCTCTTTCCCCTGGAGAAGGTTGTGTTGAGATACCCATGAGTAAACACAAACTAAAGGCCTATTCATACTCCAGTTTTAGGTGATAAGGTGAGTAAAAACAAATGTGTTTGGGTGAGTGGTGAGTCGCTTACCACTGCGGCATGACGTCATGTTGTCGTTTTCGATGGTCATCTTATCACCTAAAACTGGACTATGAATAGGCCTCAAGGTAGTAGTGAATGGGAATTGTAATTTGTGTCACCATTACACAGAAATATACCAATTCAGGATGGGAAGCCCTTTTGGTGTTTTGGCCCTTCAAGACGGGAACCCCTTTGGGCGTTCTTGTTATGTACAGTACTGAGTATACAATTTTTGTAATGTTTGAATAGTTTTTTTTCTTCAGAAAACTCAGGAAGTCAGGAAGAATTTAGAAAGAGTTTTTAGAATCGGCATCGGTCCTACTCCTAAATGGGTTAGGAGAAATGGAGTACACTTAGTCCACTGTCAGAAATGTCAACATGTCTGAGGCAGATTATGTCAAAGCATGTTGGAGATTCATGGGGGATAAAGTGACCAAAATCTGGTGCAAAAATAGAATATTTAAAGTAAACTGTACAATTTATACAACTTACAATTATAGTCTCATATGTTGTTTAGCTACAACATAATCTGTCTGTCACTCAGTTTTTGTGACAACAGGCCTTTGTCTTAAAGTATAAAAAGTAGAGATGCTCCGATCAGGTTTTTTGGGGCCGATCACCGATCACCGATCACTGGAAACAGTATAGGCCGATACCGATATTGCCGATACCGATCACAGCGTCGTGAAATCCATATTTTTTTCCATTGTGTAGCATATATACTTACTGTATTTTCTACTGTACTCTTCTTACACATCATTGACATTGTAAGTATAAAAATTAGGAGATGAGAAAGTTTTTTTGCAAGCTGAGGCAACGTGCAATATTTCACTCTAGACTCTCTTAGAGACAACTTGGAGGTTACAGAGTAAACTGTAGAGACTCAAAATGCAGTGGTTCCCAAAGTGGGGTCCGTGGACCCCCAGGGGTCCTTGAGGGAGTTCCAGGGGGTCCCCAGCTAAAAGGATAGTTTGGAACCAAATGGACCCGTTTGGGTTAACACTTAACATTGATTTTACAATATAAATTGGGGTCTCAGAGATAGAAGTGGCATGAAATGGGGGTTCGTAGTCAAACTGGGGGTCCTTGAAATTAAACTGGTGGAGAAATTTGAGAATCACTGCTACAATCTTCTTATGGGGGTCCCTGGCATATCTTTTCAAATGGGGGTCCGTGGGCTGATCAGTGTCAATTTGGGGGTCCTTGACGTGAAAAGGTTTGGGAACCACTGTCTTAGAGACAACTTGGAGAGTAAACTGTAGCTTTCTTCTTTCATCAAATACAAAAATATAATAATAATAAATACCGTACATGTTCAGTGCACGGACACAGACAACTGAACATTTCACTGTACAGACTAAAATAAAAAGCAGGCTGCTAGTGTTAGCACTTGTATACTGTATAGGCTCGCTGATCGTTAGTTTAGTGCTTAGATTAGCGTGTAATCTAAGCACTGATTGAACTTCATCTCCGCCTTTAATCTAATTAAAATTTTTATTGACAACGTGAACGAACCCCGACACCAGCGCTGCAAAAATAGACAGATCTACAAGCTCTCAACGCGTAGCGAACTGCAGAAACAGGCAGGACGCGCGATGCCTTGAGAGCCTTGAGATCAGCAGCAGCATGGAGCCGCCGGCACTCCCAGCCTCCAACGGCGCGGGGAGGCAAGACTTCTGCGGGGAGGAGGAGACTTGGCCACTGGGCAGGCTAGGCTACATGTTGCTGTGGTAGCCACAGCAACATGTAGCCTGCCCAGTGGTTGTGATGTTAGCTTCAAGCTAACAAGCATCTGCTTGTCCGTTCCAACTTCACTTCATCTCCACCTGTAACTTATGAGTGCAGTACTTTCATCCGACGGAGCATTGGTCCGAACGACAACCTACCTCCTCCCTCACCCTAACCCTAACCTCCCCCGGGGCAGACACCTAAACCTAACCGCAACCCAATCCCGACCCGCAGCGCACCTCGGAGCATTGCTCCGTCGGATGATAGTATGCCTCCCGTAATTTATTTCTTATTTTTTCCCTGGCTGCGCAGCTGCGCTACAAACAGACGGATCTACAAGCTCTCAACAGCGACCGGAGCTGCAAAAACAGGCGCCCCCTTAAAGGAGACTTGCCACTGTCCCACTGTCTGTTTTGATCGGGCATTTTGATCGGCAATTTTGATTTATTTTGAGAATCCGATCCGATCCGATACAGGCATGATCGGCCGATCATGATCGGTGGCCGATCGATCGGCGCATCTCTAATAAAAAGTAGATGTATTGGATTGTGTGAATGTGTTATGGAACTGTCAGCTCTCAGCAGTGACAAGTTAACCCTCCAACTCTTGGGAGAGTGACAGGCCCATTGGGCTTTCTCTTGGTAACCCTTGACCTCTAATTTGCTATAGTTGCATCATGTGTGTGCTGTTTGTCTGTGTGGTAGAGACTAGAGAGACGTAGTAGTACAATATGCCAGCAAATTCCTCTCAACACGTTACCTCCCGTTACACAAGGCGGGATTGTGAGGCCAGTGCCAGTCAAATGCGAGAAATACCACAGTAGAAGAAGAGATCCTTGGCAACCAGGAAGTGCAGTTTTTACAGTAGGCTACAATAATGTTTCAAGTTTACACACATACAAATAAATTTCACAAACACTTTATTTAGAACACACCCAAATCCTATTACGGCGTACATGTTCAATCAATTATTCAATCAAAGCAAACGGCATAAACAATATTAGTTTGGCTCTTCTACAAAAATAAAACGTACAGTTCTCTTGTATCATACCGTACTTGTATGTATTATTTTCCACCATGGAGTAACCTCGCATCAGACTAAAACGGCAGGTTACAACACTTTTTGTTGTTTTTCTTCTTTGTAATTATTTGTTCAGCCCAAAATGTTGTTTGTTGTCATGATTTGTCACAACTCGAGTTGGCTTTTTCCGTGGCGTAATCGTCTTTAAAGAAATACTTTTTGAAATGTCTATGGGAAAAATGAATGAGGAATTAACTTCTGGTCCTAGCGTTGTCATGAAAAGGGGCGGGACTGCGACGCTCTATATATTCAGTGATTTGGAAAAAAAACCTGGTTCGCTAGGAGTGCCAAAGAGTCACCTCCTTCTCCGGAAGTCAGTCCTGTGATACATGAACGTGCTTAGCTTTATGGCTACTAGCTAGCTTTTACCATCGCACATTTGCCGTCATATTAGCTAAATATGGCATTCAAAAATTATGTATTTCAAACGAAAATCTTAGTTATGTTGCATGATTGCAAAATCACACTCTACTCCCGTGGTCTCTAAGGCCTGGTCCCCACGGGATGCTCTAAAGTCTAAACTTCGGCCAAATGCTCACAGAGATCCATATGGGACTCAGGAGTACATTATATATACATGTGGGTCTAATATAAAATGCACCCCAGGTTACAACGTCTTGCAATAAAAAATACTGTTCTATTACATGTATTTTTTTTAATGCAAACATCGGGGTAGCCTAATATTTAGAGCAGCTGGTTGCCTAGGGACAAGACTCGTTTTGTTGACTCTTTGTCTCAGAGGTTGACATTGCTCCAGTTGTCATATAGACTGGCAGCCTCTCCTATTGGAGGCCAGAATACCACTGTCTGACTCATCACACTTGTTCATCACACGTGACTAGAATCATCTCATCTTCCACACTTTTCATCATTCTGCTCACAAAGTTATCTTTTTATGTAGCCTACTTGTGATTGTGAACCTATATCTATCTATCTATAGCTATCTATCTATCGGTCTATCATCATACTAAATTCGTCCATAAATTGGCCCCCTCCTTTTCCCCCCGTACACCAAATGTCTACGCACGCAAGCACACACTACAGGTTTATCAGCAGTCATTTTGTGTCACTCACGAAACAGCGTACAGAGACTGTATTGTTGTTGGAGTCAAACATGACGAGCAGAAGGCTGAAGATGTATGTGTGAAACAGAAATATTTTAATGGAAATTAATTTCTCTGTACAAAAATTGTAAGTAGGCCAGGATGTAGACCCACAGACCCCCCATCTTAAAATAAAATAGCAGATCTACAAGCTCATACAGTTGTACATTTCCCTAAAGGCCAAACCTCATGTTTTATGTACTACTTTGTAAAAAAAAAAGAAAAAGTAACACTATTGCTCTCTTGACGTACTAAGATGATTTATAGGACTTGTGGGAAAGTGGCCTATTATTGACTTTAAGCAACTAATAAACAAGGGATGATTACATGGTAATAATGCGTCAAGTGAAACAGGCACTGTCTCCGTTGTCTCCCCCGTCGTTTCCCCCCCATATTATTATTATTTTAGTATAGTGTCTTTCTCTGTCGCAACCTGCATGCATTTAGTTATAGTTACTTTAACTTTATGAACTGTTAACATAACATTGGATTGGACACAAAAAGACAATAAAACTTTTATACTACATTCATACATTCATTCATTCATACATTCATTATTGAGACATGCATTTGCATATTATAGCCTATGTTTTGTAGTTATTTGGCAGATTAGTTTGGAACAAGGGGGCAACAGTGGAAACTGGAAAGATCATAAATATTTTAATCAGCAGCGTTAAGGCCCTTGAACACAGAGTCTGATGCACTTAATTTTATTGGTCAATCAGTTGTTAAAGCATCTGAGAAATAAGCACAGCAAGTCTGACAATTATCTCCTGCTGTAGCTATTCATTCGCCATACAGAGAGCTTCTATGTATAGTGCAGCCAAAACAGCGAACAGGGCTGAAGATGCAGGGAGGAAAATTAGCAGCATCCATCCACAACCAATTTTGGCCTAGGCAGATACATTTGACCACCCCACGAGGCCACATTGATGGCACACTTTTTGAAGTGACATTTCTACATGTTGGTAATGGAAATTGCATAAATGGCATATTTCAATTAAAACCTAATTGTCTCCACCAGCCGAAGGCATGGGGAGAGTATGTTTTGCACTCCGTCCGTCCGTCCGTGTGTCCGTCCGTCCGTCCGTCCGTCCGTGAACAGCTAATCTCAGCCACCGTTAACCCGGTCGATGCCAAATTTTGCACACACACTCCCTGGATGCCAACCATGAACCTCTGCCCCAAACTTTCCAGAACGGCCTGTTATAGCGCCACCAGGAGGCCGCTTTGTGCAAAACAAGTTTTTGCACAGTACACCTACAGATTTTGTCCAAACATCACGCAAATTGCTACACAGTCTCTCTAGAGCCATTCAACGAAACGGGTCTTTCAGATTTATCAGACTCCATCCTGATTGGTTAAGATTGGCTTCCAAAGTTCACAGGAGTGCTCAGTTTCAAACAAAATGCTGCAAATCATGAACACATCGCGTGATTTCCGTGAAATTGTGCACCCACATTCCCACTAGGCCCAGGACGAAATGCCACATGAACAATTTCAACTCAGCCTCAAGGTGGCGCTATAACTGGCCCAAAAGTGTTTTACCTCTAACTGCACGGATCTGTGGATAACCTGGTGGAGACCTGTGCCCGGAAGGGCACTTTTTCTAGTTTAATATGCATTTTAGTTGACGTAGAAACATTATTTGCCATGAAAACCCTGAACTCACTACTATTGACTGCTTGTGATCTACTGTATGTGTAAATGATATGTCAATTTGTTCAGCTAAATGCCTAATCGTGCATCTGGTGTGTGGTCAGACAACAAATGCCAAATATGTAACGTAACGTGAGGCAGACATTTTCCGTGTCTGGTCAGTGTGGCTGTGAACACTCAATGAATGAAGTGTATTTATATTGTACTCTGAGCCTGAGCCCATGAAATAGGTTTAATTTTAGAATACAGCTTGGAACTACCGTTTCTGTTGTTTCCTTATGCCATCATAGAATTCAAGCAATATTGATATTCCACTTGTCTTAGGCCTTTTCTATTTTGTGTGCGCCTAGTCGCATACCATATGTATGCACCTTTTGTGCACAGACTCTGCATGTAGGTTTCCTATAATATAGTGTGTGATACACTATATTATAGTGTATCCATTTATATTGTTTAACAACCAGGCCAGTGGAAGTGGTCTTGGCACAAATCATTCACAACTGTGGGTCAACACTCAACATAGTGAATACACAAAAAGATGCAGTTACTGTGCCGGTCACGTCATGACTCCTCGATAAGCATTCAAGTTCACAGGACCAGATGCCTTGCTGTAGGTCTCGGTGACTAACAACCGTGTTCTTTCCTCAGTATCGGATGCAGAAGGCAGTGAAGGAGGTCTACAGCTGAAGAAGGAGCATGCTTTACGAGTATTCAGCTACATCAGCTCATGGACACAGAGGTCAGTGGCTTCCCTTTCATGTGTTACACCGTTTATCACTGTTTCTGATGTGCTTAGCAGAAGTGGAGCACCAGCAGCACACTGTACAGCAACAGTGTACAACAGTGTATTGCCACTGCTAGAATGGCATGATATTTTGTCATCAAAATAACACACACACACACACACACACACACACACACACACACACACACACACACACACACACAGGATAT
Organism: Protomyctophum parallelum; assembly: GCF_964188405.1. Classification (NCBI taxonomy): domain Eukaryota; kingdom Metazoa; phylum Chordata; class Actinopteri; order Myctophiformes; family Myctophidae; genus Protomyctophum; species Protomyctophum parallelum. The sequence continues at coordinate 32,840,521 of NC_139702.1, read as the reverse complement.
AAGAAATTGCTTTGTGCTCCTTTTTAACTAAAAGTAAAAAACATACGCACACCATAATGGAACTGAAGTAGGTTACTACTACATTGAACCAAAGCAAAAATTACAGTCAGGCAACGGCTTCTGAGGACGACCTAGAGAGACTGCTTCAGATTACAAAATGAATGCTGAATTCATTCCTCACTGACAACTCAACAATTCACTTTTCATCGACAACCCGCTTCATTACATAAGCCGTATGAATAGCCCAGTGTAATCTTGGAACAGTTATTATCAGTAGTATGCTCCTCAGTTTCCTAATTGCTGGCCATTGTGTAAACTCTCTGCCTGAATAGCAGAAGGCTAATATCTCTAGCCTAGGGGGAATTCCCTTTACAGGGTTTCCTGCAGGGGTAAAAAAAAAACGTAGTCTAGGTACTACTGGAGGTGGGTCCATGTGCCTGCACACACCGGGTGTGTACAATATGGACAACATTTAAACCTCAATATTTGAGCCAAATATCATAGTGGTTGTTCAGCTTCAGCCCCAGTACAGTACATACATACATTTATATATCGCCTTTTTAAGTACCCAAGGACGCTTGACCCTCATAGAGAGAGAGAGAGTGTGTGTGTGTGTGTGTGTGTGTGTGTGTGTGTGTGTGTGTGTGTGTGTGTGTGTGTGTGTGTGTGTGTGTGTGTGTGTGTGTGTGTGTGTGTGTGTGTGTGTGTGTGTGTGTGTGTGTGTGTGTGTGTGTGTGTGTGTGTGTGTGTGTGTGTGTGTGTGTGTGTGTGTGTGATGCCATTGACAATAAAAGGAGACTTTGCGTCATGTGTCTGAGCAAATCGACATGTTACGTCATGATGATAAGAGCTCACTTCACACGGGTGTGATTTTTGTAAATGAATTATTATGAAACTACAAATTTGGTTTTGTCTCTGACTCATCTAGGGGCCAGAATCCTATCGTAATAGGTTATAAATAGGGATGCACGATATAATCGGTAGCATAATCGGAATCGGCCATATCGGCCATAAAAATGCCATATCGCTATCAGAATGGTCTCACAATAATGCAGATTATTTAATTGGTTTTCACCAGCAAAATTTAAATGACAAACTTAAAAATGCATCAATGTAATCTGTATAATATCAGAATTGGTATCGGCAGTTATGACCCTGCAAATAATCGGAGATCAGATATCGGTCATAATTTCATAATCGTGCACACCTAGTTCTAAATATGCCCAAAGGGCGGATCAGAAATTAAGCCTCTCTTTGCAGGGTGCTACGATTTGAGCAGGTTAAAGAAGTTAAACTGCTGGGTGTCATTATTGACAACTCTGTCATGGTCCACTCAGATCAATAATACAGTGGTGAGAATGAGTAACGGCATCTATGCCATAAGAACGAGTGCTCATCTGCTAACTAATACAACACTTAGACTAGTCATACAATATCTAGTTAGGTCAAATCTGGACTACTGTTCTGTTATCTGGTCTAGTGCATAAAAGCAAGACCTTGGTAGACTTCAGCTTGCTCAGAACAAAGCAGCAAGACACTTCACTGCTCTGTCAGGACTCAGGACTATAGTGTGGATGCTATGCGTGCCAGGCTGTCATGGATAAGGATGAATGAAAGACTGGCATACAGCCTTATTCTGTTTTTAAAGAATGTGCATTCCTCACAGAAACCCTTCAGTTTGTCTTTCTACAGCTATTACCTGCAAATGAGAGACATGATTATAATACTAGACAAGCACTAAATGGTCACTTTACTTCCCCTCTGCCCAAAACCCCCCACATTTGACTCTTAACAAGAAATACTTTTTGTTTCAAAAGGAAACTTAAGGCAGCAATAGTCATTATATTAAATTAGGTTGTTGTTATTATTATTATTATTTAGGTATTTTGACGGACAAATTGTCTTTCTTTTCTTTCTTTTTTTACTGTTAATGTAAATTTGGTTCTAAGTTTGTGTGTTTGTTCACAGTGCCGAGTCTGCTGACCAATTCAGTCTTGGTGCAGACAATTTATTTTATTTACTTTATTTAGCCTATAATGTCATTAGTATAGAAATTCTGTAGAAAACCACCCAACAGCCAGGGTCAAATACTCAAAATCCACTATAATCTATTACGGCATGGCTTTATAGGAGGCTATATATCTGTCTGTCCGGGGCTAATCTCCCGCAGGACAGATGGCATATCTTTTCATGCATGTTTTATATTTCTTGAAATAATTAAAGTGAATTTGATAATGGAAGTCAATTGAGGTCGGATCGGGCTGGAAGCTTGTCTAATTGTGGAGTCAAACGTCCTAGAGATGACTCAAGTAAATTGTTATTGTTGTATGCAGAGCAGGATGCAAGGTTACACCAGTCACCAAGCACCAACCTGAGGTTGGTATATTTTGGCTGCTGCCATGTACCGTGTTGCATCTGTATCTGCTCTGCTCCATTTGTCACATAGGCGTGTTCGCAGCATCAATCAAAAGTTTGATGAGCTCCATTACTAATACAACTTCTCTGTTTGGCTGGTTTATCTAATCTAGTATTGGATGATCACAGTCTCTTCAGTGAGAGACTAGGTTATTGGAGGCCAGGGCAATAAGTAACTAGAAAGAGGCAATTCTGGGAAATTGCAAAGTGTGGTTGCCTACATCGCACCCGTCGAAAATGGAATCGCTTTTGGCTCTGTGTCGATTAAGCCACCCTCGACATGTGATTCAGATTTGGGATGGATCGGACATTCCATGCGTGAATTGTGGCGTTTTTTGTAAAATAGGCCCCTCCCACTAACTTCGGAAGACGATCACGGCCGAACGATGCAGAAGATCTAAATTCTGACTGCTGTTTTAATCGCATAGGTCCGGAGATCATGTGTACTGATTTTTGTGAGATTTGGACAAAATCTGTAGGAGGAGGAGCAAAAAGTGTGTTTTGAACAAAATTCAAAATGGCGGGAAATCTATCTAGACGCAAATGGGCGTGGCCTATATGGGGAGATGCGTCATGACCCAAGGAATCCAGGGAAAAAATATTTTTGATTTTACGACCTACGGTTCAAGAGTTTTTGCATTGAGTTTTTGCATTTTCCCATTCATGTCTATGGGGAAATTTAATGCACTAATTAATTCATATCAATTAAACTATCCAACAAATGTCTTAACAAAATACACACACACGATTCCCGATGTAAAAAAACTGTGGGAGGAGAGGCACGGCAAAATAAAGTTTATCTAGTAAGAAAATAATAATAACTAGAAAGCAGTTCCCTGCAGAAACTGCGTGGGCTCGCCAAAAGACGCAATGTATATAATGTACAGTAGAAAATGTATTAAAGCTGAAGGAAAAGTTAAAAAAAGAATGTATAAAAATTTGTAAAAAGAATAAGCATAAATAACTGCATAAAGCGGAATAAAGTATGTGGAAGTAGTATGATGCCCAAAAAGTGGCAGAAAAAAGTAAGTAAAGTATTACTGTCTACTAATGATTTGTAATGTATGAATAATGCTTTACAATGTATTATTGATGAATTAAGAAAAGGTAAAAAAGAAAAAGAAAAAAAGAGTCAATCCAATGGAGTATACATATAAAAGCATTCATGAGCTTAACATAAATTGTATTGAATAGCATACTTTTACATGTAAAAAGAAGGTTCAAATAGCATATAGGCCTATCTTTAAAAGCATAAACGCAATGATTATTGATAATGGTCTAAGATTTTTCTTTAAATGTAAAAAAATAATAATATTAAGTTCTTAATTCAATTTTTTTTTAAGTTTTAGCTTTTTAAGTTTAAAAAAAGTTAAAGTTTTTAATTTTGAAGTTTTCTTTTTTAAGGTTTTTTTTAAATTCTAAAGTTTTTTTTATTTTTATTAAAGTTTTTTTTTTTATAAACTTGCGTGCGCTTGCGAGAGCTGTGTAAAGGCCAGCCAATAGGAAGACAGGGTGTGTGCGTGCGTGCGTGCGTGCTCTTGCGAGAGCTGTGTAAAGGCCAGCCAATTGCACAAATAGCAGACCTACAAGCTCACAAGGTATCGCAGAGCAACTCATTGAGATCTTGTAACTTTAATTTCAGCCCTGTAATTAAGCCCTTATATGTCTCAGCTGTGGAAGTAAAAAGAGTTCCACTACTAAGCCAACACTATGACTGGGAGATTTCAATGATCCTAAATGGAGGAAAACTATGCCCGAACAAATTGCTCTGTTTTTGGCAGGCATTTTCTAGATTTAGTCAGTCTTAGTCTTTTGGAAAAATGCTTAATTAGTCTTAGTCAGTCTTAGTCATTTGGAAAAATGCTTAATTAGTCTTAGTCAGTCTTAGTCATTTCTATCCTTGATAGTTTTAGTCGACGGAAACTCCTAAGGGTTTTAGTCCGTTTTAGTCATTTTAGTAAAAGGTTTTAGTCCATTTTTTGTCAAAAATTTAAAATTTTCTTTAAATAAAATGTCTATAGCTACAGGTATTAATACATTGGCATTGGAATCAAGGTTGACAGGTTGTCATTGTCATATGAAGCTATATGATTCCCTGCTTTCATATGACATGAAAAAAATACAAATACAATGGCAGTCCCTCAGTCAAATGTTCACAAATATACCGGTATATAACTTCAACTGAGAGTTCAGATGCAAATAATAACATAAAAATTAAATGTATGATAGGCTATTTCATATACCGGTAATATCTAGGGATGCACCGAAAGGGAAATTATTGGCCGAATACCGAATATAGGAAACAGTTGGCTGAAAACCGAATACCGAATAGCCAAATACATCTTTGTTGTAAAGCTACCTGATTATGGCAAAAGACATGATTATGGCAAAACCCAACTTAAATAATAAACACTTATGCGTCCATTAAAAAACATCTATCTAATTGGAGGCTTTGTGAGGAATTAATCAATCAATTAATCTTTTTTTTCTACATAAGCATAGGCAATAAAACAAGTAGTAATAATAATAGTGATAATAATATTATTTATATAATGCTTCTCTGAGTACTTAACACTGCTTGTGCCCGTGGATGGGAAATAAGATTTAAAAGGCTATGGAAGCTTGGATGAAAGCACAGATGTGTGCAATAAAGTTTTGTCATCCCTGTGCATCCCGTACGTGTGTTGTGAGTCTGTTGCTGGACTCGCTGCCTGCTGATGCAACAGATGCATAGTTAAAGAGCGTCATAAGCATGCGCCCTTCCTGTGCTGGAAGTAGCAGATCTTCAAGTTATCTACCCGTCGCAATGCACAGCGCTTTGGGCTTGTACATCTGTGATTTTCCTGCAGTTTAGTTGAATTATATCGATTCACAACTTTAGGACCCCTACAAACTTTGTTCGTCAATCCACTAACATTTTCGTCTAGCCTCGTCTTGTCAACGATAACACACACACGTCTCGTCATCGTCATCAAACAGAGCTACGGTATTTAGCTCGTCAGCGTCAGTCTTGTCCCAAATTATTTTAGTGTCGTTCGTTTTAGTCCGTCTTAGTCCTGGAAAAAGGGGTGTTGACGTCGTCATTTACGTTATCGTCAGTCCTGACGAAAACAACACTGGGTACACCATGTGCGATTGTGGTGTTGGTACGATCGAAAATGTGGTTATAAGAGCGAGTTAAGAATTGTCATTGCGATAATTTCTTCGTAAGAATTATACAATGGAGGTCAATGAGCAGCTTGACTGTATTTGTGTCACTTAAAAGGCCGTAGTTCACATTCTGTATGTCTCTGTGCTTTGGTGGTCACATTGTGTGAAAGAGGACATGTGTGGCTACAAAATGACCAAAGAACATGCGTGTAAAATGAATATTTTGGCCGGGACGACAATTTGTTTGGTAAATTTTCAAGGAAAGAATTTCAGTTTCCACACTCTAGTCAAAGAAGCCCCGCACTCTAAGTTGGCACTAATTAGGCGAAACGGCCTGCGATTGAACTGCGATTTCGGAAAAAACGTTTAACGTATTCGAATACGGTTTGAACCACGAAAAAGTCCAGAGTCGTGTGAGCTTTCTAAAGTTTAAATCACGTTTCTACGACAAAGTGTGCCAGAGTAATGAGGCTGCAAATGTGAGGTTGATTTAGAGATAAAATCCCATTCATTGTCTATGGGAGGAAAAAACTATAAATAAAGTTAAATATTTTAAAAAGTATAAACAACTTTTTCACCAAATTGGAAATAAATTGGAATAAAGAAGTATAAATATAAACTGCCAATAACTAGTGTGTGCTCGCTGTGGCGAGCCCACAATAAAAGGGCACAAAAGCAATAGTATGGTTGCCCTCAGGGCAACCACACTAATAACTGATTAAGTAATGAGCCCCTTTTTTTATTTTAGCTTGGTAGGTTGTTTTTTATCTATGTTAATTGTGTGTGTGTGTGTGTGTGTTGTGAAGGAGCCTTGAGGAGGCATTGACCTTAATGCAGTGTCATTTCTCATGCAAAAGTGCTGACATAGACATAAAGTTATTTAGAAGCAGTCCTTGCTTGTGCGCTGTGTATTTGATAGATAATGGCTCCATTTTCAATTTCATACCATGTAATTGGATATTGTTATTATCCCACATAAGTAATTGAAAAAGAAAATACAGTAGTACACATACTTTGTAGAGTGTGACAAGAAGTTACATTCTGGCTCTCGTTTGTCATGCCTGCTGTCTTTCGATATACAATAGACAAGAACTTTGATTTTTCTTAGTTTTTTCCTCCCATTAAGACAGAGCCAAGGAAAAGGTATTGGATTGAAGTTTTCTAACTTGACTAAGTTTCCAAGTCCTCACTAGGACACAAGATGGAACACAAGCAATTTTGTCAGTGGAGAGACTCCACTGACTGCACTAGACTAAATATGAGAAATGTATATTATAGTTGCAACGGCAATAAATACAGTACTTGTGTTTTCAAGTACATGACAACACGTCACACGAGTAGGCTATTAAACTGTCAGGTGTGTGCATGACATGAGCGCAACAGTTGCTTCACGTCAACTTGCATCAGACAAAATAATATAACAAATTTTAAATTGCAGCTGATTTCCTGCTTTTTATGTTGTCTTTCTGATCTGTTTTACCCTGCTATGGGCAAGCTGATAACATACAGTAGGTTAACAATCGTCCATGTACACAATCTTTGACTTCTTCTCATTTGCACCTCTCCACCCTGTCCTCAGGCAATGTCTCTGCTGCTTCAAGGAATACAAGCACCTGGAGGTGTTCAACCAGCTGGTGTACGCCCTCATCAACCTGGTCATCGCGCAGGTCAGCACCCTGAGGGACCGCCTCTGCACCATCCACGCCCACGAGGGAGGTGGCGGGGCTCGGACCGAAGGGGCCGCCGACTCCGAATGGAACGCAAGCACGGCTATAACCGGGTCACTCCCCCAGCCTTCCTCACCTGGGGAGGACGAGCCTGTCAACGTGGAGAGGGACTCTGCCGAGGAGGACACTGATGCCCCCGACTTGAACCAGAACAAGGTTCAGGGCGGGAGCAGCAAGCCAAGTCATGTCCAAGTGGAGGCTCTTGGCAGGCCCGGTGACAGCGGGAGTGGGTCGGAGGGTGACGATGCCGCGGCTGTTGCTAGCAGCAGCGCCGGCGTGGACAGCCAGGACCCCTTCAGCTCCTGGAGTACAGAGGAGAGGGAGAAGCTTTTGCTGTGTGCTGCTAAGATCTTCCAGATCCAGTTTCCTCTCTATACGGCATATAAACACAACACACACCCCACTATAGAGGTAAAGAAGCATCCTCGTTGAGAACCAGTGTTCTATACATACAGGGGTGAGAAACTAATGCCAGGCCAATGGTCGTAAAGGTTGGCCTGGCATTAGCCCCTCCTATGTCCAGCTTTTTTTGTAAACACAAACTTTGTCCTAACATAAACGTAAACCTGCAAAGCCCGTCCGTAGCTCTGTCACTCCGAACCATGCCCATACCTGTTTTTCATTGTGCATTTTTTGGTCAATGAAAAACAGGAGAAATATTTGGGAATGTCAATATATGGCCATATTTATTGTGACGGTCATGATAACCAGTGTGGTTGCCGAGACATGGGTCACACTTGCAAATGAACCAAGTTGGAATGACCAGTTTTATGTCATTGTGAATAGGCCTATAGGAGGGCTTGCACCCCTCAAAAATAATGCTAAGGCACGTTTTGTATTTACATTCTTTGCTATGTAAAATATCGGATATTGACAAATTAATATATCTGATTGGAATGGAAAAAACCTGTATCGTTGCATCCCTATCAAATTCAACAGAATACTGCCCAATACCTGTTGATACTTATTCCAGGTTCTTTTCTGAAATGTAGTGAAATGTGGAACTCTTTAGTCCATGGGTTTTCAACTGGTGGTCCGTGGACCACTGGTGGTCCGTGAAGGTATTGCATGTGGTCCCTGACCATGCATTTACTATGTAGGAAAGTGTAGATTTAATTGTATTATTTTATCGACCACTAGTTGAGAAACAATGCACTAAATGACCTGGTGAAATATGATGACGTGTCAATCTTGGCAGTTACTGGGACATCAAGAACTTCCACAGAAAAGGGAGTTAGCGTCTCAAAAGAAACCCTACCGGATTACCTGGTTGAGTCACCATTATAAGGAAATGTGCCGCTAATCAATCAATGTCATGTCTGCTCGCTCATACATACATTGCAATGAAGAGCATCATGAGTTTAATATGGAAGGTTAATTTTCCCCACACCACGCCATATCCCCCCTCCCAACACAGCTGTGGTACCCAGATTGATTCTCACTCAGGGTGGTCGTCCCTGGTTCATAATCAGTTGAAAACACTTGCTTTAGATTTGCCAAGCATTGCCATGGTATTTTTCTGTCTTTGAATGAAATTGGGTTTTGTTGTCCACCGTTTTAGCAGGTGATGACTGCTGCAAGTCACCAGCTATTCCATTAACAGCCAAATGAGTCTAGAAATGATCAATCGTATCATGATAATTGTTATAAACTAAAGGATAAGTACTTCTGAGTGCTTTTATCTGTAATTATACTGTTATAACCGGATTATAATGCAGTATAATAAGTATCTATAATGCATTATAGACCTGGGCTTCATTTTAGAAAGTGTTAGTGATGCGTGTATTTGATTAGTGTTAGTTGTTAGTTGACAAAGTTGTAAGTTGTAACCATTGTTTACTTGAAACGTGTCTCATATTTTGTCTTCCTGTTTGTTTCCAGGACATATCTGCTCATGAAAGCAATATCCTCGGCTCCTTCTGCGACATGAACGTAAGCTTTTCACCTCCCACTTTTTACTGTATATTTTGCTGTTTAACCCCCACATAATATGCAATGACAAAATTAGGTCTTAATAAAAACTAAAATAATAAAGTACATGGACCGAATTGGGAAAGAAATATTTGATATGCTCTGCTCTCCTCACTTGGAATAGCCTTCAAAAATAAATTGTCTCTCTGCCTGATTCTAAAGCTATTATAAGTAGAGCCTGACCGATGTCCGATTTTAGGGTCTGATCCAGATTTTGTCCTAGACAATGATTACAGATGTTTTGACCGATATTTTAACAGTGTTAGTTCACCAGAGCCTTGACAAAATACGTTTTCATGGAGGATGGATGAATTTAACAAGAGTCCAGCACACATAGCAAGTATCATAGCATATATTTGACAAATTGCTGATCTGGCATTCATTTACCATAGGAAGTTTGACATAAAGCAAGGTTCATGAGCAAAACATGAACCTTGTAAACGTTGACAGTCCTTATGTAGCCTTGGTCACATGTTAACTTCCTCAAATTGTTATAGTCAGTCTTAAACAAACTATATTTTCTTAACCACGTTAGCCTATCTATATACTTTGTCATACTTTATCAAATAGCGAAAACAGGTGATGTACAAGCTGTATTGCATCGGGAGCTTGTAGATCTGGTGTGTGTGTGTGTGTGTGTTTGCAAAAGTGTTACCTGTATTGGTATGCCAGGTATAAAGTGGTTAACCACAAAAAAGTTGACGTAGGAGGTAAAAGCTGATGAATTGCAGTGTGACCAAACTAAGTCTCTCTTCATCAGTCTGCCTATTCATAGAAATTTGATGCCTAAGGGCCCAGGTCCAAATATAAATGTCCTTTGACATGAGGTTTCAGGTTGCTGTAATAGGCTTAGTGGGCAACTATTGAGTCAGAATTTGTTTTGTATGAATGATGTCGTTTCCATGTACAGAGTGACTGCTTGGCCATGGGTTGCCTTGTCATTATAACGCATCACATCTTTGTGTGTTGTTTTTTTTGAGTGAGTGCCTGTTTGTGAACTATACGCATGTGGTGTATATGCACATTATGTATGTAAATATATTAACCATGGCGTCTTTATTATGGTTATGTCATAGGGGAAAATGCACAAAAACCTTTACCCCAAAATGTTTAAAATCTCCAAGCTCATGTGTTCTATGAAGCAATGTGTTGAAACTTGTAGTTTTGTAATTCATTTTACAACAAATTCTATAGGGCTTAAGTGGTTGCCATAATCATCTGTATGGATGATTTATCTTGTGCATGCTGGATTTTTTTGCAGATACTGAATCTTTACTTGACTTTATTGGTTTATTTGGACGGGACAGAGTATATTAATGAACATTACGTAAAAATGTAGCGTAAAAGTTTAATACACTGGATTTATCAGAGAAGCTAATTTGCATCCACAGTCCCCGGATGTGAAAGAAAAGAAGGAAGTTGTGATAAGCGAGTAGCTTTAACATGACCTTGGAAGAGAAAACAAGGAGAATAGTTTTTCCTTTATTGTGTGCCAAGCCCTGTTGCTTTTATTAAATTCAAGTCTGATTTCCTGCAGCTGAAGTCATTGTCCCCCAGAGAACAGTAATGTGTCCCAGGCTAATTTGATGGCTCTCCCTTGTACCTTTCCACTCTTAATAACGTCTTTTATTAAGCCCAGTAGGCTGTGGCCTACTGGGCCGGTTGACATCCACAATGTGGATCGTAGAAGGTTGGAGCAAAATTACATTGAAATCCTGAAGTAAAAAGTGAAAGTTACTGAGTTGCGGTCTCAAGGGGGTTTCAACCGTCAGCGAGAAGATTTGGTGTACAGAGATACAAGCAGGATAAACTATTCAATGAAGTTTAAGGTTTTAGTCCTTGTTTTGTCATAAATTCTGCCATAATCGGGCTGTTCAAATGATGCAAGTGTTCCCTTGGCTTGCACTGTGAACTCCAGTCATTAAATATCTGTGAGTGAGATGGAAGAGAGTAATTGGAAAGGAAAGTAAACGTTGACAGTCCTTATGTAGCCTTGGTCACATGTTATTTCCTGTGGAATGTGTTTGTGCAATTTGTGTCTCTAAAATATGTCTATCTATGGTCTGCTTGAGATTTCTTCACAATTGCCCATTCAAGGTACAACCATGAAACGGCTCCCACTGTGCTCAGTGGCTATGGCACCACAATAGCTCCCATTGCCATTATTCAAGGTGGAGTCAAAAAAAACAAGAACCACATTCCTCAGTGGGCACATGCTGAACAAATGACCCTTTGACCCCACTACCCCAGACGAGGTTGGATCTCAATAGAGATGTCATACAGATGTCTGACAGCCTCGTGTGCTCTTTTTCAGGACGTTGAGGTTCCACTGCACTTGCTGCGTTACGTGTGCCTGTTCTGTGGAAAGCACGGCCTGACGTTGATGAAGGACTGCTTTGAATCTGGAAACCCAGAGAGTCTGCCCTTCCCCATCGCCCACGCCTTCATCACCATTGTCTCCAATGTGAGTCTTGCGTGCTTAACCCATTTAGGCCTGACGTCAATTTTTTTTAAATGTATTTAAAAAAGAAAATCCGTAAAAATATCAGTGGTTCTCAATATTTCATGTCAAGGACCCCCAAAATATATGAAATTGGCCGCTGACCTCATCTGAAAATGTGTTGTTTCAAGGACCACCTCCCAGAAGCAAAGATTTGAGTTAAAAACGTTCGCTCTGAAAGAGTATATATTCAAAGCTTTGCACCACATGTTCATGATTTTTCAAAAATAGCAGACCTACAAGCTCGTAGCGCGCCGCGCTATGAGCCTGCCTGATTGTTCAGGGGAAAATTTGACCTTTGTGTCAAAATTTGTGTCAAATCAGAAACACGATCTGCCACTTGCAATTAGATTTGATCATAAGCACTACTAGGCCTTTACACTGATGGATTGTTTTATTGACAGATCTGTTTTTACCTGGACTTATTTCTGAATGTCACCTCATGTCAACATGTTATCTTTTTCCTTTTGTTTCTGTTCATAGATTCGAATATGGTTGCACATTCCTGCCGTCATGCAGCACATAATACCATTTCGTGCTTACGTAATACGGTAAGTTGACCCCCAAATAGCTTTTTACAAGTCAACGTTCTCTACAGAATACAAACAAAAAGGGATTTCCCCTGTTTGAAAACAATTCTCTTATGAGATAAAATTAGTAACATGTATTTTAAGGTCTTTGCAGCGTTGCTACATCTACTCCCTCTGTTCAGCTATTGTTATTTTCTTTCTTCAGTGGAAGGCAATAAAAAGCAGGGGCAGAGGAAAGAGACTCACTCTCGCAGTCAAAAATAGCCCTGGGCTTGTCAGATACTGTATTTACTGTGTGTTTGACTGAATGGCTGCCATGTTGTTAAATAAGTTGTCTACAGAGCAGCACAGAATCAATCACCATACTTTGGGATCCAAATTGAAGGGGTAGACAGTTGGCCGATCCAGAATATTACATCTCAAATAACAAGTTATGGCCAAATGTCGACATCCATATTTACAAGTGCAAGCTTGGCTTACAGCACGCATAACATTTTAATTTGTTGGCTGTGTTATATTACACATGGTATGTTGGTGGATAACGGCGAGGAAACTAGACTGTCATCGTGTGTGTGCGTGCGTGCGTGCGCGCGTGCATGGGCGCATCGTACAGTACAGTCGGCGTAATACCTAAACTTAACCCCAGTAAAACTATGCCTAACCCTAAACTTATTTCTAACCTTATTCTCAGTAAAACAAAATAAAGAATACAAGAACCGCTGCATCGAGAGGTTGGCGTGAGGTTGGCGAAAAAAATAGCATAGCTCACTCCTTCATACCAAAGTACCACAAGTTTGTTGCTAGGAAGAGCTTCCCTCACCATGGCAACTGTCACCAGGGCTCCAGTCAGCTTCTCCTCACATGACCTTGGCATAGCCAGACAGCTCTCAGTACTGGTCACGTGATGTGGTGAACAGACACTTCTGTTTGATGTTTCTGCTTTTGCTTTTTGGATCTCTTTTCGCTGTTTCGGCATGGGATTATCTAATGGACAGCACAGAAGAGACATAGTAGTTACTATTGACTTATAACTAAAAACATCACATGGATGCACCTGGGACGTATCCTCAGTGATGTATCCTGAGGTCAACGGGGTTTCGGGTCTCTCAACATCATACCCCTCACTCAGGCGACCAGCCGGGAGTGATCAAGTCCTGACTTACGTCCGCAGGGACATGGTGCTGCGGTTCCGCTTGCTGCTTGTATGGCCCTCCCAAAGGCCTCACCAAGGGTTGTTGGGCTTCCTCCTCACGGAGGACACAGGCTGGGGCGCTAACCCATACTGGTCACCCGGGAGCCGTCTACGTTCCGGCTGTCACCCGTCTCTCCGGTAGTCACCAGACTATACCTGGTTGTCACATAGTCTATTCCTATGAGTCACTATAAATAGAATAACTATCACATATAATATTAATAATCATAATTCAATTGTTGTTTTCCATTTTTCACATGTTCACATGTAGTCCCCAGTCACTTCTAACTTCTACAGTTGGTCATGGAGGAGGGTATACACAACCACATCTCTCATCCTTTCACCGAGATGCGGAGGAACACACACAATTACACATCCTACCTACCGGTAGTTTACACTCCACTAAACGGGTGCCCTGATCAACTTGTAAGAGTCGCTACTGCAGAGAAAGAGATCCTCCTCCCCGCCCGGCTTCACCTCCCACGAACATCGAACACGGCCAATTGTGTTAGTCAGAATGCCTGGCCAAGCCTGAGGCACAGTGGAGCAATCAAACCCCTGGTGTCCACGTATCACACTACTCTTGACACTTTTCAAGGATTGAGAGGAGATCAAAGTATACCCGCACACTTATTGCTTCAGTGCCAAAACAGTGCTTCATTAGCGGACGAGAGAGATAAGAACAGGAGCCAAGGTTTCATAAGACTCACTGCCCTCCTCAGAGTATGAGGTCATGATAAAGCTGTTAATCGTAACTCTTGCCATTTTCTTATTCTTCAGAATCAGTTAAGCCACAATGTACAGTCTTCTCAAATCTTAAGAGGAAATAATTATGAAAATCCACGTGCAATCTAACTCAGGTTATTTAGTGCTCTGCATTTTGAAAGCTCCGCTAAATCCCTTTTGATCAGCAAAACATCAAAGCCCTCGTGGAGGCTATAGTCCCCCAAGTCATCAGAAATTATCTGAAAACAGCCATTTTACCTCACACTGAATACTGCATGATTCAGCAAACGAATCATGTAACGAATGCCTCAAACATTTTGGCTCAGACTTCATAGGAGATGCAATTTTTACCCACTGTAAATGTAATAATTGGACATTAAATAGAAATACATTTTTGACAACACATTCACATATCGTTGCTGTCGGGCAAAAACCTTCTATCTCCATATTTCATCTTTTTATGTTTAACTTTTAAATTGATAGGCTTGAATGGATCGAATCGAGTATTCGGGAAGTCATTTTTGGCCAATTCTGACGCACTAATATTGGAACAGAAGTTATTTTTTCCATTTAATGAAAGGTTTATGCCCAACAGCGACGATATCAGAGAGGGTTCATTCATAATTGAGCAGAGAATTGTGCCGTTTGATTTCTGTCATGTCCCACATGGTAATGGTATCAGACTTTAGTACAGAATATATTTCTTATACTTACACCACGTTATAGTGTCACGTTATAGAGTTGTTGTTAATCTAGCTTCAGTTATTATAATCCATTTCTATTATACTTGCATCTTGATCTTGTGTTTCTTTGCATAGTATTGTATACAACTCAGTCTGTAGAGCACAACCCCTTGTGTATTTAGCACATTTTCTCTTGAATAGAGGCAATCAATTCACACCTGGTATTGTAAAGCACTTTATATTACACAGTGACATTACACACACATCACATTACTTATATTGCTCACTAAATCAAGTACTGTAGTATCCCTGGTACTGTAATATCTACAGATGAGTTAACCTGCTAGTTTATATTTCTGTCGTGTGTGTGATTTCGTCCTGTGCTGCCCGTTTCCCCCCAGGTACCTGTGCAAGCTGTCAGACCAAGAGCTGCGGCAGAGTGCGGCGCGGAACATGGCCGACCTGATGTGGAGCACAGTGAAGGAACCGCTGGACAGCGCGCTGTGCTTCGACAAGGAGAGCTTGGACCTGGCCTTCAAATACTTCATGTCTCCCACACTCACTATGAGGCTGGCCGGCCTCAGCCAGATCACTGTGAGTTACCTACTGTACATGCACACACATTCACATCTTGTCCCACCCCCGCAGTGCTTCCCAAACATAGATTCATGACCCATTTTGGTGTGTGGGTCCATTTTCATGGAAAAAAAGGAAAAATGGGAAAAAGAGGGAAAAAAGTATAATTTACTTGCAGTAAATTATACTTTTTTTCCAAAAGATTTTCATACCTTTTCAAAAATAAATTTCATTTTCATTAGAGGGAGGGAGGGCTGTTTAATTCCCCCCCCCCCCCCACACACACACACACACACACACACAATTCCACAGTAAAATGTGTCACATGGAGCAGCAATCTACACTCTGGAAAAAGGGTTACATGGCTTTGATTTTTTTTTACAAACAACCAAGTTAAAATCTTAGGTTGGTTGGTCTGTTGGTTGCTTGTGAATGGTAATGGTTGCAATGCATGCATACCCCAGGTATTATGAAAATGCTTAAAATATATACGGTCCAGTAAATGCAATGTATAGAACCTGGGTTTAGCACTGTGCTGTTGGCACAGTATTGTTAAGTGCTTATTTTGAAAGTTAAACCTGCGTATGTGTGGTGAATTATTCCCCTGGGTTATTAATGGCCTGTCGCTGTGTTCCCTCAGAACCAGCTCCACACCTTCAATGACGTCTGCAATAATGAGTCTCTAGTGTCTGATACAGAAACGTAAGTCGCTTCACACCACATGTTGATTCTGTTCAAAGTAACACTTAACACATACATACCGGTAACACAAGTTCTGGCTTCACAGGCTTTTTACCTTCAATGTGAAGTGCCCTAGGAAGAAAATTAACCTATCAAAAATAGACTATCCCTTTAACTGCATAGTGAATCTGTGCTGTTTAACGTCTTAAATTGTATATGCCATGTTGCTTGATGAATTGTGAAAATAGCAGATCTTTTTTTTAAGAATTTCACAAAAGAATTCATGTGAGATGTGTACTACACAACGTCTATTGTACTATACCTTTGTGGTATCCCTTGCCACCAAGACAAACCATTTTACATTTGTGGTACTTGAGTACATAATGTGATTGTGATGTATCCCTCCAGGTCAATAGCTAAGGAACTAGCCGACTGGCTAATTAATAACAACGTAGTGGAGCACATATTCGGACCAAATTTGCACATTGAGGTGAGTTTTGCTGCAGTGACATGGTTGTTTTTCTGACTGACCGCATCTATTTGCTGTTAACACATTGTGGATGTTGGCCCCTGTGTGTTTTTCCAGATCATTAAACAGTGCCAAGTGATCCTGAACTTCCTTGCTGCAGAAGGCAGGCTCAGTACTCAGCATGTGGACTGCATCTGGGCCGCAGCGCAGGTAAACAAACAAGCCGAGACTGAACAGGGTTATTTCTGTCGAAACGCATCTGAATCCAACAGGATCCATTGAAATCAGGGTCCAGTCCGAACTGGCTGAACTTCTCACTTCACATACAACCGATGTTCTATTTCATGCCTTACTGACCGCCAGAGGCGATGCTTTAAAGCACTGACGGGGCTCTGGCGGTCATTCGGGATTCATAGAACCGTAGTTGCATTCACAACTCTTTTTGATCTCTGCTGAATGCCAGAGCAATCTGTCGGTGCTTTAAAGCACCGCCACTGGCTGTCATTTGGTTTCATACTGACTGTTGAAAAGGACTTTTATTATGTATTATGTAATAATTCTTTCATACGTTTTCTTTTTGCCTCATAGCTAAAGCACTGCAGCCGGTACATCCATGACCTGTTCCCTTCTTTGATCAAAAACCTGGATCCCGTGCCCCTGCGTCATGTCCTCAACCTGGTGTCAGGACTGCACCCCAGTGCCCACACTGAGCAGGTAATCTCATAGCATGGATCTTACTAGGGCTGCCCTGAATACCTTTCATTTCAAATAATGAAAGTGGAAGGCATGAAGTGAATGTGAAACTTATATAAGCTGTTGTTGATCATTCAGGCATGTAAAAAATAAAACCGGTGACACATTTATGAAGGACACATTACTATGCCCATTACACATTTTAGCCAAACAAAAATAAGTTTTACTCTTCTGTACCTGTACACGAGATATAACAATAAAGTCCAACCTTGAACCTTCCTGCAAAGTCAAAATGACTGCTCTTGAATGTCGTATTCTTGTCTATTGTCCCGCACCTCACAGACACTGTACCTGGCGTCCATGTTGATCAAGGCTCTGTGGAACAACGCCCTCGCAGCTAAGGCCCAGCTCTCCAAACAGAGCTCCTTTGCCTCCTTGCTCAACACCAACATTCCCATGGGCAACAAGAAAGGTCTGTCTCCTGTCACTGTGGTCTGACTCACTGTCTCGCTCTTCCTTGGGTGACTGGCCAGGAAACTGAACCTTTCTGTCCTGCATCTCCAAATACAGCCAGTCAGTTTTCACTGCTTTACCAGCCAATTGGGACGATCTGGAAGAGTTTCCTAACTTGACCAGCATTGATCTTAATTTGCCAGACGCCTTGTGGTCAAGTTTCCTCTCTTCTTTGGAAAGAATAAACAGCTTTAGGTTTTTGCTAAGTAGAAAACGAGCTATTTTCTAACGGTAAACATTACTGTTATACATTGAATAAAAACAGAGCCAGAATGCTAATGTAATTCGTAAAACAATACGTAGATTAATCCGTAATGGCATGCTCCGCTATCGGAACAGCCCACCACAAATCCATTGCATAAACTGACATGACACAAACTTTTCTGTTTGTTGGTAGTGTCTCTTACCCCAGCCAGCTTGTAGATCTGCATTTTTCAAAATATTTTGAGACATTTGAAAACTCAAAATGGGACATTATCTGCATTTTGATGCAAATACATTTGTAGTTTTACTTGTAACAGTATTTCTATATTGCAGTATTTATACTTTGACTTAAGTAGACAAATGTTTGTACTTTTTCCACCACTGTGTCTAGGGATGCACCGATCCGATACTCGTATCGGAGATCGGCGCCGATCCAGGCTAAAATTCTAGATCGGGTATCGGATCGGTGGCCGATCCATTATCCGATCCGATCCGATAATTATGTGTAATTACAGTATGAAAACAACTCTACCTCCTCTGTGACACAGCAGTGTAGTATTGACAGTATAACATGTGGAATGCAGCCAGGCTAGCCCGCGCACACATTAACCTGGTCTAATTGTTGCACAGTTATTTAATAAATAATTCAGTGCATTTATATCTGTGTTTGTTACATTTTGTTTTACAAAGTTGGGAAAGTAATGTTTAAGTCAAGCCTTGATGTTGCCTTACACAAAATAATTATTCCAGACTCCACACAGTGAGGCATACAGCTTAATAGGTTATTACGTTTCTTTGTGGGGGGTATCGGATCGGTACTCTGTATCGGCAGAAATCGGTATCGAATGCCAAAAAGCCGGATCGGTGCAGTCTGTGTCTTTGTTGTGTGCCAGGCTAGTGGTTAAACATGGTGCTATGTGGTAATAAATGAGTAATCAATGTGTGTGTGTGTGTGTGTGTGTGTGTGTGTGTGTGTGTGTGTGTTCTGCATCAGGCTCGCCAGCAGCCAGTGTGGTAATAAATGAGTAATCAATGTGTGTGTGTGTGTGTGTGTGTGTGTGTGTGTGTGTTCTACATCAGGCTCGCCAGCAGCCAGTCCAGACAGCAGTGACACTCAGCACAGTGGAGGCAGTGATATGGAGATGGATGACCAGATGATGAGTGGCAGCAAACGAAGCCAGCAGAGGTTGTCTGACACAGAGGTACAGATGATCAAATTAAAGTCAATGTTGTTTGGAGGCACTGTGTGCTAATAAGACGGCAGCATTAGCGGTCACACCCAACCTTCGTTCTCGTTCACAGAGAGATTTTTTTGTCCCCGTCGTCTTTCTACTTGAAAATGCTTGAAATGTCGTTTCTGAACCATGGAACGACAGAAACGACATTAGCATTTCTCTGAGCTGTGTTGACTACAAAAGTAACCTTACAACCTTCAAAGTCATGCTACAGCTACAGGTCGTCATTACATTAACATGTTACATTGTGTGTGCGTTTCCACGCACATGCAGATCCCCCCCCCCCCCCCCCCCACAAATTACGTAGGGGTTGTCTTTCTGTGTGTGTACACAAACACGTGCATATTGGGATCTTGCGACAAAAAATCTGATCTAGATTTCTTATTCATGTGAAGTAGTGCCGACTGTGGTTTGCGTCGTGTGTGTGTCCCTTAGGAGTCGATGCAGGGCAGCTCGGACGAGACAGCCAACAGTGTGGAGGAGGGCAGCAGCGGGCCGGGCAGCAGCAGTGGCCGCAGCGAGGCGTCCAGCAACGAGGCGGCCTCCAGCCGTGCCAGCCAGTCGGCCGGCAGCCCCGGCAGCGAGATGCACTCGGACGATATGGCCGACAGCGAGGCCCTGAAGGAAGAGGAGGAGGAGGAAGATGAGGAGGAGGACGAGGAGGAGGAAGACGATGATGACGAAGAAGATGAAGACGAGGAGGGGGGGAACCGTCTGGCTGCGGAGACTAGCCAGTAAGCCTGTCACAGTTTTTTGTAACACATTTTTAGTATAAAATATTAAAGATGGAGTGCCGTGATTTCTTCCAGTTTTTCATTTGTATGAGGTACTTCGCTAGACCCCTTGGTGTGGTTGTTATGTGCAATCATGTATTTAGGGTTTCTTCCTGGAGGCTGAAACCTTGACAGTCAAATCTGCCAATGGAAAAAACAGTAATATAGTGACATCACAATATCATCCCCTCCCCCTTTATCATACAACGACAGCTGTGGGTGCGGGCGGCTTCAGTTCAGGTGGATCACCACCCACCAGGCATACTGGTGGGGGTGTCCAATTTACAATTTAGGCATTTAGCAGACGCTCTTAATCCAGAGCGACTTACATTAAGCAAGAACAAAAAAGCATGGGAATACATCACATAAGAACATTTATCATGAAACATGCGTAAGCTAAGAAAGTAACAGTGGAATATCTATATGATGAAACTATACATATAAACTATACATCTATACTACTATGCTATACTTATGTACTATGATGTGCTATGACTACATACAATGCAATTATAGTGCTGTCTACATAACATGCTATAAGTCTGTATCAAATGCTATCTACGTCTACAGAAATGCTATCTAAGGGGGTGGGGTAAGTGCTACGGGCCATGATGGATTCTGAAAAGGTGGGTTTTCAGACTACGGCGGAAAAATATCCACATAAAAACAACATTTTAACAAATACTGTACACTTTTTTGAAAAGAATATTCCTACTTGTATAACCAGTAATAGCCAGCTAAAGGGCGAGGTCGCGTGCAAGCATCTGCCTGGGTGACAGCAGACTGCTGGGCGAGTGCTGGTGCTTTGGCTTTGAGGTCAGTTGTAGAGTTGCTGGCCAATATTGATGACATTGGGGATCTCCATCCCTGATCCCAAGTCACGAGGCCTGGGGGTGACTAAACTGACGGGAAATGCACGATTTCATAGTAAATGCGAGCTGCTGTCGCAATAATAATACCTGATGATCATGTCTTAATGTGTGGAAAAATATCACGGCACTCATATTTAAATATGGTGTATTTTGGCCATTTGGTCATTGTCAGTCTTTTCTTTGTGTATATATTTTTTTTCTATCAATTTGTATTTTATATCTGCCCCCTGTGCAATTAAAAGCCACACAATGAAATTGTTAATCGCATTAATTTGAATGAATGAAGTAAAAATGTCACATAATCATGACAGCCCTACCAGCCAGCAGCAGCAGAAGGAGACCCGGGAGCAGCAGCCTGGGGAGGTGAGGAAGAGGAAGGCCGGGGAGGCGCTGGGCGACGGGCCGGGCCAGAAGGTGGGACCCGGCGGTGGCGGGGGGGAAGGAGGAGGCGGACCCAAACCCAAGGTGCTCCCCTTCAGTCCCGACACGGCCGCCGCCCTGGTGACACCGGCCTCCACGTCCTTAGAGGGCCGCATGAGGATGTTGGACGCCTGCTCTGCGTCGGCGGCGGCGCGGCCCGAGGGGCAGGAGAGAGATCCTCAGCAGCAGCAGCCGCCGCCGCCAGAGATGGGGGGACCTTCACCGATGGTTCAAGGGCCCCAGGAGCCTCCTTGTCTGCCCCGACCCGGAGATTTCCTAGGGGACGCCATTGGCACCGAGCTGTTCAACTGCCGGCGTTTCATCGGTCCCCAGCACCATCACCACCATCATCACCACCACCATCATCACCATGATGGGTAAGGAATAAGGATGGCTCACATCTCCCCCAAATGATTGATGTTTTCAGTAGCCCTCAAATCACAATGCCTACTGTATCTAACAGGGTCTTAAGCTCTACAGTGTTGTTATCTAAGCTTTGTCACGCAGCTCATGCCACAGGGCTTCTACGTAGGTCATGCCATGGGTTGGCTCCTATAGGCCCCTTTTCCACCAAAATAACTTTGGTTCTAGATTCTTGGAACCTTGGTGCTTTCACAGAACCGCCAGTAATTCTTTGGTTCCAACTTTTAGGGTTCTGAACCAATTCATGTTCAGTGGAAACGCTCTGAACTGGTTAAATATTAGGCGGGGGGAAATTACTGAAAAGGCCTCATTGTCAGTTTACTTGCCCCTAGTTCCGGGTGCTTTTCACAGTGCCCTGCCAGCCTCATCCTTCTCTCTCTGAGTTTCTCTGTGAGCCATGGTAGATCCCTGTAGAGGACCACATTTCTGGTGTTGTCCGTCCATGTGACACCTAGTGCCATTCGTAGCATTGTTGTGTAGACTCCATCCAGGGCCCTTTCCTCTTGTGCTGTGAATTACGGTATGTGATCTTAACCCATTTTGGGCGGGAACCCCTTTTGGTGTTTTAAACACGTTATAATTTAGCTATTGAAAAATAGCAGATCTACAAGCTCATAGAGTGGCAACCATAGACGTATAGTGGCATTTCATTAAATTAATGGCAAGATGGGCGCCGTGTGAATATAGTCTATGCATGCATACAGTACTACAAATATGTAATGTATATATTTTTCATGTCCAGTCACATGGTGGAGGACATGCTCAGTGCTGATGATGTGAGCTGCAGCAGCTCCCAGGTCAGCGCCAAGTCCGAGAAGAACATGGCTGACTTTGACGGCGAGGAGTCGGGCTGTGAGGAGGAACTGGTCCAGATCAACTCCCATGCTGAGCTCAGCTCCCATCTACAGCAGCACCTCCCCAACCTAGCTTCCATCTACCATGAACACCTGGTGCAAGGTTTGCAATGAAACACTTGCTGCTCAATATACTACTGTCTGTATCCCAATGTTAATTTTGTCGACTTCCTTTTATCGCTGACAAAAACCACATAAAAACTAACTAACTATATATTGACAATTTCGTCTAAAATGTGAGGAAGGGGGGACTAGTGGGGAAGAGATCCAGTAGAACTAGAACTTTTATGCTTGGCTGCTCGTGAATGTCACGCTCTGAAAATGGCAATCTACAAGCGTCTGTGACGTGTTGTGAGCATCTAGATTGGCTAGTTTGGGTAGTCGCCGGTGTACAAATCAGGCATTGCAACAACATTCAAAGCCTGCCAAAATAAATGTTAGTCGACAGTATCCGAACACACTTGTGGATAATTTCTCATAGCTTTGTTTTTTTCTCACTAAGCTAACAGTTGAACATTTTATTTTGGTATCCAGGAAACTGTCAACTGGGTCAGGTTGCAAATGTTTTCATTGATTACAACGACTATACTATAATATAAAAATATATATATTTTTCTTTCTTTTTTTGTGGACCTGTTCACAACTCTCCAAAGACCACATGCAGAGATGGTCTTTGAAGTTGATCTCACAAGGAGGCAACGTTCTGCTCCATCAGAGAGCTAATAGTCTCTCTCTCTCTCTCTCTCTCTTTCTCTCTCTCTCTGACCGCCACCTCTCCTGTAGGACCTGCCGTCCATAAGCACCAGTATTCCAGCGGCCACGCTGTCACAGACATCAACCTGGATAATGTCTGTAAGAAGGGCAACACTCTGCTGTGGGACCTTGTACAAGATGAGGATGCGGTACAAATCCCTTTATTTTCTATATCATAGTTTCATGCATAGCCGAGTGTTTCCCCTGGCTATAGTCACAGGGTTCTGCCAGGGCGACCACAGCTAATCAGTTCATACCACTAATGAATAGGGAGTGGGAAATTCATTGTACCTCGTATTTTGGGTGATCCAGAAATTAATTCTGTTGCCTTTACTGTAAGTGGAGGCGCAATTTCATGCTTCATCATAAGACTATTTCACTCAGAAATTACATATTTTTCATCTGTAAATATTTTTTTGTTGAGCAACAAAAATGGATAATGGTGCCATATAAATCCCTGAAACATAAAGCTTTTAGTCCTTGTTATGAAGTTATGGTGGAAGGTTTCACAGTCTAACTTTGACTTTGTCTCCTCAGATCCACCTGTCTGAGGGTTTGATAAATGAAGCGGAGAAGCTGCTGTGTTCCCTGGTCTGCTGGTTCACTGACAGACAAATCCGCATGCGCTTCATCGAGGGTTGCCTTGACAACCTGGCCCATCACCGGTGAGTCTGTCACCGGGGAACATAACATTGTCGATGTTTGACCGAAACCTTGTATGTCCAAAATTGTAACTTTTCGGGAAATAAAAATAGCAATAATCTGTCTTCCAATGGATCCAATGTTGTTATTTAGTCACAAGCTCTTGTTAAAGCTTTTCATTGATTATATTTATAGAGACCACAGACAGACTTTAAACCTGTCTTCCCCATTTTGGGCATGTCCTTAACAACATGTTGTGTTGTGAGCTTGGGAATTGGCTATTTTTACTACTTTTGTCATAAATCAAATGATAAAATATGTTCTGACAAAACATTAAAAAATTAACTATTGAGATGAAATGGGGAGATGCAAGGTTTCATGCCTGACAGTGATGATATGGATGTTCTGACAGATGTTGAAAGATTTGACAAATGCAAACATATCTAATATTTATTACTAGACTGGTTCTCGAGATATGCAGGGGAGAATTCAGTGGTTCCAAAACTTTACAGGTCGAGACGTTTAGGCGGGATCCAAACAAAAGAATTGCAGATCTTTACAAGCGCACGATGAGTTGCTTCTCACATACCGCGTTGCGCACTATTTTCACTACTTAATTATTATTTTTTTGTTATGGAATTAATTTTTGTTTTTTAATATTTATATATAGTTCATAAAAATATATATATTAAAACATTTGTTTTTGAAATATATTATATATATTTTAAATGTAGAAAAATAATTTGAGTTGTGAGTTGTGACCCATAAAAATTGTCCTACAAATGTGTCAGTTTGAGAAACGGTCATGTAGAATCTACATTACTGTCTCTCAAACCGTGGGTCGGGATTTATCTACATTGTAGGTTGTAGATAGAGTGTGATTCTACATTGTAGATAAATCACACTTTTAATCTCGCATACTGTAAAAATGTTAAACAATTCACCTGTTTTATCTCTCTGTCAGGTCTGTGGTCGTTTCATTACGGCTTCTACCCAAGCTTTTTGGCACTTTTCAACAGTTTGGCTCCAGTTATGACACCCACTGGATCACCATGTAAGTGACAAATATGTGACAGTGTTTGTACACGTTTCGTATCTCTGTTGTGCCAGTTTCGTACCTCTGTTCTTGATTTATGCATTATGCTCTGTTTTCCCTGTGTAATGTACAGTAATGTATTCTGTTTTTGTTTTCATGTGTTTTTTGTGAGCAATGCAAATGTAAATTTGCATATTTGCTCAATCTGGTGAATTTACATTACATTGATATGTATTCATTAATATGCAGTGTCCCATCTAAATAAACAAATTAAGCAAAGAAAAATATGCTCTGTTGACACGCATGTATTCTTAGCTTTGTACAGAAAAGGAGCAAAGTTCATCTTTGTTACCTAGATTTGGAAAAAGTCTTAATGAAAGCCTTCAGATAAATAAATACATATACAATTATACATTAGTTTTTGTAATGTCTAATATTTATATTAATTTATTCAATACAGCCAAGTGTTATGATGTGTGAAAGTTCTACAACTTATGACAATAGGATTTCTTTGAAGCAATTAATGTACAAGAACGCTTTCTTTATTAACACTCTTATCGACGTAGACGGAGATCTCTGCCATTATTAAATAATTACGCCCATCGCCCAGGACGGAGATTAATCAAAAGATGGATCATACGTCCAGTGGCTGTCGATCCTCTCGGGTGCAGAGTAATATAGTAAGAGAGTGGCGACACTAGCGTTGACTCCCATTGTAACAATGGAATGCGGAAGTGCTCATTCTATCTCAATGGGATAGTTCCAGCCATAGGAGCAATGTTTGGAACTATAGCCCATAGGCACCCGCTTTGCGGTGAGATCAAAGCGTGTCACTACTCTACACTCTGCTCGGGGGGTCTTTTGGCTACATGCTATTATATCCTAGCACAACCTAGATGGCATTGTGTCACCTTGAAATGGGCTCTGAAGCTGCAAATCGCTGGGCGTACTGATTAATGGTTCCAAATGACGCTGGGCGATAAGAGTGTTACCTTATTGGATTTGTCCGGATTTTCCTTCTTTTCCCGCCAAAAATAGCAGTTCTGGCTGGACCATGCAGTTGGTTTTCGCGAAACTTGACAATATGTTAGAGGGCCATGCCAAACGGTGAGGATGCGAAGCCCACGAACTTTGGCCAAATGGTGGCACTATAGCACTCAATTGAAAATACAAACTTTGAACGCGCATAGCTCATCAACCTTTTGACAGTCGGCAATGAAACTTCAATACGCACATGCGTCTCCTCACGCCGAACGTGCTCTTACTTTTGACCTCTGACCTTTAGATCACCGCCATTTTGAATTATATAAAAACAGGTAAAATCTATCTCCTCCGGGGATCTTTGATCAAAACGAACGAAAATGTCTATACATGAAATTGGACCTATACAGACAAAAAAAATCACACCCGTGTGAAGTGAGGTACGCTAACATATTAAAGTCTAACTTCCTCTGCCCATAATACAAGTTTACATGCAGAGTCACATGCTTATGAAACTTTACAGTATGGTAGAGGGTCATGCCAAATCGCACTGAAACCAGTCTTACTCCAATTGGCCAAAGGGGGGCGCTATGGCAAATTTTGGAAAATGAAACTGGTATAACTCATGCCTCGTTTTGCCAAAAGTCATGGCATTTGTTTCCACACGTTCCTTGACTCATGGGGAACACATCTGTCACTTTGACCAGTAAGCTCCGCCCTCAGATATTCCGCCATTTTGAGCAGTTCTATGCTTATACCTGATTTTAGCACCACCAGTTAAATCAGAATGATAAATGCAGATATATCACTCATCTACATGGTATATAAACCTTTTTCTATGCTGGTTTGACACTCTTTGTAGATTTCTTGTTTCATAAACAACACAGTTGTCTTGGCCTGGTTACATGAAGGTTAAGTTTAAATAAATGAATGAATGAAAACATAAATAAACGTAAACATTTCACTGGGATGTTTCCTCTGTGGGGGGGTGTCAGTCGATGTATGTATTTGACCGAACATTGTTTGTGTTTGGTGTTGTCTCAGGTGGGCTGAGAAGGAGCTTCACATGATGAAGTTGTTCTTTGAGAACTTGCTCCACTACATCCAGGAGGTCAGGGAGCAGAGGCATAAGTTTGCACTGTGAGTAAGCCCTTCTATACGGCAGATAAAAACACACTTTCAAAGGACTTGTTTTTTAGACGGTTCACATCGTTGGCTGACCAGATTTTTCAATGTTCGATTGAGACTGGAGTGTTGCATGTTTTCCCCCCTGTTTACCCTCAGCTTCCTGTCTTTTTACACAATTACATTTCTCTCTAAATACATAAATAATACATAAAAAAGCATCAGATAGTTTCTACAAATGTATTGTTTCAAAGAATTAGTTGAAAATCTAATCTGAAGTCCCTGAATGAAAATCCCTGCTTAGGACATTTACATACAGTATGTGCCTCCTCTGAAACATTATGCAGCTGTGATAGCTGTTGGTGTGGGGAGTTATTTGTGTTGACTGCACTCATCCATTTAATTTCACCAAATTATTGCTTTGCCCTTTTAAATCTCCCCTGTTTTATGAATGTGTTGAATGCGCGCCTCTCCTGAATGGGGGGTGAAAAGCCCCTGACCCCGTTGGTATTTTCCTAACTCTACAGTACAGAGTAGTTACTTGTTGTCCTTCATTACAGGTACGGCCACAGCGCAGAGGTCCAAGTCCGTCTACAGTTCCTCACCTGTGTCTTCTCCACCTTGGGCTCCCCTGATCACTTCAGTAAGATTCACATCCTCCAATAAAATCTAAAAACCATAACATGTCTGGTTAAGGATTTCTTTTTCAAAGAATAATGGTTTGCTTCCTCTGTGTTGTGTAGAGATTTTAGTCAAAGATTAACTTGGAGATTAATACAAACATTTTGTGAAGAATACTTTGTTCATCTCCTGTTCAACGGTGGTCAGATAACGATGAGAGATGAGAAAGCATTCTGAGAAACTTTAACCTAGAACAATGACTCGGGGACACTGCGCTTACTTAGTGAGCCAGGCCAGGGAACACTGGGAACCATTCAGTGTCACACAAAAGGATGATGCTGTATTCAGCCGGTTTGATTCATTCTGGCCAAGTTGTAACACTAGGACTCATCATATTTCTCACCTGTCAAACTGCGTTTGAACCTACAAAAATCACAGTTGGCCAACCCTGATATCAATGGAGACCTTATGCCTAATACCAAAAAACCCCCTTTAAAACTCTTAACCGTGGCCGGCAGGATTTATTAATAAGTTTGATACAATTCACACCAGCATTTTCCCCCGTTCAACCCTTATTTTGAAGAGGCAAAAATCTGCGAACTGATGTTATGCTGTCTAACTAGTGTGTGTGTTGTCGCATATCACTTCTACGGTCTCCTGCTGGATGATCAGAAAGGACTACCACAGCGATCACAGCCGCGGCCGTGGTATAAAGCTTGTTTTGACCAGAAATGCATGTTAAAGATGTTCGGTATTTAATAATTGCTAAAATTACATAATTGTGGAAATGACATTCATTGGTTAACCACATAACATCTACATAGGACAAATAGCGAAAATAGCAGATCTAGAAGTTCACAACAGGTCGCATTGCAAATTTTAAACATTTCAAAGAACATTTCTTTTCAAATGTGCCCACAATAGGGACTGCATGGTTAGTGTGGTTAATGAATGGTCGCCTGGAAAGGAGCCAGCTTAGGTGGTTCGGGCATCTGGTTAGGATGCCTCTCGGGCGTCTCCCTAGGGAGGTCCTTGAAGCACGTCCCACTGGGAGGAGACCCCGGGGCAGACCAAGGCACAGTTGGAGGAAACGCATCGATCCACTGGCCTTGGAACGTCTCGGGATCCCCCAGGAGGAAGTCACTAATGTTGCTCTGGAGAGGGAAGTCTGGAGCAGTCTGGTGTAGCTGTTGCCCCCGCGACCCGACTACGGATAAGCGGTTGAAGATGGATGGATGAATGGCCATTATCGAGTATAATTGTATTAGATCAGTTGATCAGTTAACATAATCACATAATTAACATAATGAATAAATCAAGAGCACAACTCTGTGTGATTCCAAAAACGGAGTGGAAAGTAAAAGCCAGCTAAAGTGTATGTACGCCTCCTGCTGTGTGCTCCCTGTTTGACGTGTCCTGTGCTGTTGGTCTCTCAGGGCTGAGTCTGGAGCAGGTGGACATCTTGTGGCACTGTCTGGTGGAGGACGCTGAATGTTATGACGATGCCCTCCACTGGTTCCTCAATCAGGTCCGCAGTAAGGACCAGCACGCTATGGGCATGGAGACATACAAGCACCTCTTTCTGGAAAAGGTCAGCACATGGACAGACACACACGCACACTGAAAACCTTGAGGCCCTAGACATTTCTGATGGGTGGGGGAACAATTACTTGTTCACCCCTCTCCAAAATACAGCTGAGCATTGACAAATCCATAATGTATGCTATGAATCATAAGTTAAATAGATCCGAATAATCTCAGGAAAAGTGGAATTTCATTATCACATTGGGTGCCTCGAAACCCTGCAGGCACTTTGTGTGGGAGAGAGACAGAAAAACAGACCAATCATATCCTCACCAATGTTCCAGTTCCACACAAAGCACTGTGATACTGACACTGTGTGTGTGTGTGTGTGTGTGTGTGTGTGCGTGCTCAGATGCCACAGTTGAAGCCAGAAACCATCAGCATGACTGGTCTCAACCTCTTCCAGCATCTGTGTAACCTGGCCCGCCTGGCAACCAGCACCCTCGACAGTGCCTCCAACTGTGAGGTAACTATCACCCGTTACTCATAGTCAAACAGTAACACGCAACTTTCTTGTCTGCAGTATACTGTAGGAACACAAGTGGTAATGATGGTAGTAATAATACAATTACCAGTAATTTTGCTGTCTTGTGCTTTGTCTTTCCGTACCCTGATTTATACTTTGCGTGTTGCGAGCCTGTGTTACACACCAAAGATAGCCGATCTAGATTGGCTTTCTTCGATGTGTAACACGAAGCACAACCAAATATTAATCGCGCTTCTGTCATATCGTGCTTAGTTACTATACTGTACACACTACAGCACTGCTGGCTAGTGCCCGGTTATCCCTGTGAGTTCTTCCATCTAAGCACCCTGGTTGTCTGTCTGTCCCCAGCTGTGCGGGATGGACCAATTATGGGGTATCGCCCTGAGGGCCCAGTCAGCTGACATCAGCCGCGCGGCCATCCAGTACATCAACTCCTACTACATTAATGGTCAGTACGCTCGGGCCGTATTGCGAACATTGAGATGATTGAGAACATGCTTGCTGTGAATTTCTGTGAAAGCACAAACATGGGAACACTTTCTGTACATGCAATTTTATATTCTTAAACCAAGAGTTGCTCGCAATTACAACTAATCTCACCTTTATCTGTTCTGACACAGTTTTACCACTAGTAAATCAAATATGACATACACCATCTGGTGGGTGCTTTAATATCCCTAGCTCCCCTAGGAACATGTTAGTAAGCAGTAGGGGCTGCACAATTATGACTAAAATGTTAATCCCAATTACTTTGATGAATATGGTAATCACTATTGTAATCATTATCAATCATAATAATTGATGGTTGCTGGTGGAAAGATTATTGTATTGCTGTATCTGGGCCAAATA
Organism: Protomyctophum parallelum; assembly: GCF_964188405.1. Lineage (NCBI taxonomy): Eukaryota > Metazoa > Chordata > Actinopteri > Myctophiformes > Myctophidae > Protomyctophum > Protomyctophum parallelum. Next base: position 32,809,836 of record NC_139702.1, on the reverse strand, counting down.
GTATTTAATGGCTGCTGTGAGCCTAATGGATGGAGAGAGATGGGATGGGCTGTGTTAAAGTGAGTGTTAACCTCTGTGTAATGGTAAGAAGACTAGGGCAACAGCTGACCAAATAAGATGTTTGAATCAATTGTAAAGTTTCACAATTACATAATGTGAAAGTGAAACCTAACATCATTTATACCTTCGAAATTGTGCAGCGCTGGGAAGCAGCAGTGCCCTTGGCTTGAATTACTGTAAATCTCTCAAAATAGATAAAATAATATATACATTTTACACACGGACAACAACGGGCAAGTGCATGCCTGTTGTTGTCTGTGTGTACAATGTATATACATACGTGACATGTCACTTTTCAATTTTGCCCTTTAACTGGGCTCTATGGCTAGCCTTAGTCCAACAGTTAAACACACAGTTGAAGGGTGAAGCCTGCGATCATAGAACTGTACTGTCACGGGTATAACAGTGGTTGTATTTGGGCTTGTTTGTTTGTGTGTGCCTTGACAGAGCGGGGGCGGTAGAGTATCTGCTATCTGCCTGCCGGTTGTGGTGGGCCCCGTCTGGGCCAAATGTCATGTCATGTCATTTTTGACCCAGCCCTGAACTAGAGTTTAACTATATATCGCAACTGCTGCTCCATAGCTGGCAAGACTGGTCTGGAGAAGGAACAGGAGTTCATCAGGAAGTGTATGGAGAGTCTCTTGATGGCCTCAGCCAACCTGGAGAAAGACTCTCACACCAGCCTCATCAGCATCGAGAGGGGACTGCTCATGCTCAAAACTCACCTGGAGGCCTTCCGACGCAGGTATACACACACGCACACAGACCAAAGATGCGTATGTATGTCACTGCACAAAACTACGATACTAAAAGACATAAAAGATCCAGGGTGTGCTAAAGTATTTCCTCTCATCCTGTTCTCCCACTCTCCTGTGCCAGGTTCGCGTACCACCTGCGGCAGTGGCAGATCGAGGGCACGGGCATCAGCAGCCACCTGAAGGCTCTGAGTGACAAGCAGTCCCTGCCCCTCAGGATCGTCTGCCAGCCCGCAGGTCTTCCCGATAAGGTACGGTCTTGATGGGCATGTGGGCTCTCTTGATTATGTCACAGAATCAGATTCCAGTCCAGAGCTATTAACCCATTTAGGCCTGACGTCGAAAAAATATATTTTTGTGCCGCATTTTCACGAAAAAAATAAATATAGTAGACCTACAAGCTCGTAGCGCGCCACTCGGTGGCACGCTATGAGCGTGTAGATCTGCTATTTTTCAATAGCTAAAGTATAACATAATGCTTAGTTAAAACACCAAAAGGGGTTCCCGTACAGAATGGGTTAAAATGATCAAAATAATGTACAGTATATGAGACTTTGGTCATTACTAAATTCCATAATATATGCAAAGTGCAGCTTCGTGCAGACTGCACTGTTCTGTGACCACCATCATCTGTGCAAAACGAAAAGGCCAATGCCATGTTCAAAACAAAAAGCTTGCTCAAGTATTTATTGGCAGTTTTCCCACGTCATTAAAATGACGTGGAAGCCAGTTTCTGATTCTGCTGTTGTCATGAATAAAGAATGAGCACGATCATAGCAAATTCCTGACACTGCAGCACAGCCACCATTACCAGCTAGATGAGTGGAGCTCATGGCTTACTTCACTAGTGGGGATGGGCTAGCACAAGCAAAGTAGATAGCTTATATAGACTGGTTTGTTTTTGTATTAAATACATAGATTGAGTAGTTAATGCATCAACAAATGTTTGGTTGTTAACTTGTTATATATATTTGTTATGTGTGTGTGTGTGTGTGTGTGTGTGTGTGTGTGTGTGTGTGTGTGACAGGGGATGTGCCCTGTTATTATATGAGATATTATATATATATACTATATATATATATAATCTCATATTTTTGACAATATATAATTTCAAAAAATAAATCCTACACAATGACAATGTTTCCAGATGCCCAATTCATATTTGAGGAACCCGCTCTCTCATCTACCTTTTTTCCCCACTCACATACATTTCCATTGTTTTAAGATGACCATCGAGATGTACCCCAGTGACCAGGTGGCAGACCTCCGTGCCGAGGTCACCCACTGGTACGAGAACCTGCAGAAGGAGCAGATGAGCCAGCAGGCCCAGCTCCAGGAGTTCGGACAGAGCAGCCGGCAGCCTGCAGACTTCCCAGGTCACCTGCTTAGTCCTTGTTCAGTTATTATTTTTTATTTTATTTTGCACCGCGGCTGACTGTTGTACCAGTGTTGATAACTTGATTGATTGATGTGATGTCTTTTCAGCTGGTGGTTTGATGGGACCAGTCAGAATGATCTCCTCTGGCCATGAGCTGACGACAGACTATGACGAGAAGACCCTGCATGAGCTGGGTTTCAAAGACATGCAGGTGACTGCAGGGTAGCATGGTTTCATATCTGCCCACTCTTTTGGGCAAATGGATATTCTCTTCAATTATCCTCAGCCCAACTGAACTCCTTTCTGTCTCCTCCTGGCTCTTCCCCAGATGGTGTTTGTGTCTCTGGGTGCCCCTCGGAGGGAAAGGAAGGGGGAAGGCGTCCAGCTGCCAGCCTCGTGCCTTCCTCCGCCCCAGAAAGAGCACATCCCCATGCTCCTGCTACTCCAGGAACCACACCTCACCACCCTCTTCGACCTGCTGGAGATGCTGGCCTGCTTCAAACCCCCCAACCCCAACGCAGAGAGAGCCCTAGAGAGCACTGAGGTGGGTGTACAGTGTGTGTGTGTGTGTGTGTGTGTGTGTGTGTGTGTGGGGGGGGGGGTTATAAATGGTGAACGAGGCCATCAAGGTTTCTTGTACGCCTCATCTGCTTGATGATGACCACAAGAAAAGCACTCAACACAATTACACATGCCGGCTCCATATCATTTCTCTCCAATTCGTCCATCATTGTCACATCAGTCTCTGTATATCACGCTGCTGTCAGACTTGTTCTCTCATGCAGTTAAATTAGTTTTCCACACGCAAGGATACAGCTTTACCAAATTGCCAGATTATTTAATGGTGTGTGTGTGTGTGTGTGTGTGTGTGTGTGTGCACACATGTCTTGTCCACGCAGAGTGCACGGTGCGAGGAGCTGCACCTTCATGCAGAGAACCTGTCTCGTCGGGTGTGGGAGCTGCTCATGATCCTGCCCACCTGTCCCAATATGCTGCAGGCCTTCCAGAACATCTCCGATGACATGGTCAGTCACCTGTCCTCTGCATCAATTGACCGGTGTAGCTTCAATGAGACGACTGTTATTTTAACCCATTAAGATTCTACAAAATGTCTTTTAAATCCTGGCAGGTTTCTGAAAAATGTAACATTGGTGCTCCAACATTTTCATGTCAAGGACCCCCAGAATGATCTGTATGTGGCTGCAGACCCCCATCCTGAAAATATTTTGTTCCAGGGACCCCCAGAAGCAAATATTTGTGTTAAAACGTTCACTGTGAAGATTTGCCATATTCACCAATTTTCATTTTTTTTACTGAAGCCTCAAAATGTATGTTTCACCCACATAGTAGAGTGTATAATTAAGTATTGTTTCGCTACGGTTGTTTATCTCTACCTCTGTGTTCCGAGACTCCCGACCACAAAAATCACCATCAATCAAGATATTGCACCATCAAGATCGATGCACTCTCCGCATAGCAGATGCACGTTATTTATTAAAGTCCAGTCGTGGCTCTATCTCTCTGCGCATGACAGACAACTAGATGACCTGTTATTCATCTGCTGTGTTTAGAGCGGTGAGGGTCTGTGTTGGAAAGACCTGCTGAGGATAAAGAGTCCTCACAAGCTGCTGTATGCCCTGGAGATCATAGAGGCACTGGGGAAACCCAACCGCCGTATCCACCGAGAGTCCACGGTGAGAGAGACCACTCGTACCATCCATTAGGATCCTTCTTCTCACATAGTTATTATAGCTGGTTGTTAATGTTTGTTTTGTCGACGGGGCATAGTACCTCTACACACATACTAATAAACATGAACATTTACTCTGTGGTTAACAAACTTTTTAGCTCAAGACCCAAGAGAAATTAGACGTTGCCCGGGACCCAAACTAGTGAAAATAGCGTCATAGGCCAGCCTTTCTATGTACTTTTAATGTTTGTTAAGAGCCTAATTATAGATTTCCCATCCCAGCTTAAGTCTATGGACTTTAAGGTTTGTTTAGGGTAAATTAGGATGTAATTTGTGCCAGCCAAGACTATAGACCTTAATATTTGTTTAGTTTAGAGCAGGGGTATTCAACTAGATTAGGTTCTTTGGATTATACAAATGCATTTTGTGTTCAAACACAAAGATTTATGTAGGCTATTATAATATATATTTGTGCACAGTATGAGCACAGGGTGATATATGTCTATACAAGTATATGCTATACCTTAGAATAGACCTATTTGACATAACGAGCGTCAACGAGCACTAGCTGAAAATACAAACACAGGCACGCACACACACACTCCGCAGGAGTCTGTCTAATTTCTCTCCAAAATCCCTTGAATATAATTTAGGAGTACTGTCATTATGATAATCTAGCACTTTATATATTGCATACATTTAAAAAAAAATGACCCACGTGCTGCCAGTTGAATAGCCCTGGTTTAGAGTAAATGATGATGATGTAATTTGTGCCAACCAAGTCTATGGACTTTAATGTTTGTTTAGGGTAAGATGGTGGTAAGATGTCATCTTGCTATCTCAATATACATCTTGTAATAAATGTTTCATTTTTCACATGCATGAGAACATCAACATCTCACTTTACATAAGTGTGATTTAGTTTAAGAAAATGATTAGATTTTATTCATGAACCACGCGACGTCGCGACCCACATAATTCTGCCCGCGACCACAAATGGGTCCCTACCCACTGTGTACTTTGTGTACAGTACAAACGGTGAAGTATGAATTGTTTGTCTCTGTCCAGGGGAGTTACAGTGACCTATACCCAGACTCTGATGACTCCAGTGAGGACCAGATCGAGAACAGCAAGAATACATGGAGCTGCAAGGTATAACCGACAACAAACTCATAAATAAAATGTATTAATCTTTAAGCACATTCACTTTCAAGGACTTTGGTCTATATCGTATATACATTTTTAACCCAGACAGTATGTTAGCTATTCAATGTTTGGATAATATCGCTGTGAATGTCAAACAGAACAAACGTGTCATCGAATCGATCACAGCATCCATGAACTGCTGAATGTTCCATCCACCTACTACCTTTCCCCAGTGAGAAGCTTTGACCAAGTGTGTAGTCGAGCCCTTGTGAAAGTCACCCACTTCTCCCCATTTTGTCCAGTTTGTGTCGTCTGGAGGGCTGCAGTTACTGTTGGAGATCTTCAACTCGGGCATCCTGGAACCAAAGGACCAGGAGTCCTGGACAGTGGTGAGGGATTGTGTTAACGACTTTAAACATGGCGTCATAGTTTTGGTCATGCCATTATATTGTTTCAAACCCTTTTTCAAAAATAGCCCAATTTCAGTCACTTTGTTCTGGCGCTCTTAATTTAGAAACGTTATGTTATCACGTTTGTTTAGAAATGGCATCACGTTACTAGTCTAACTAAGGGTATTTGTATCATAGACGGGTTTCCTACTTCCACATGTCATAAGGAATGAATTATCGATGTGCAAGTACATCTTAGTAGATGGTTATTATATCTTTTTTTAGATTCCATTCCATTATAACTATAAACTATACTTGTGTATATAATATATCTCAAATGGCAGAAAATGCTCTAACAAGAGTACATTTTATATTCAAGCCGTGCTGTCTCCGCTGGAAATTAATTTCTTAGTCTGAGGCTACCTTGAGGGCGGGCCAAAGAGTACATCACCCATACATCACTGATCACATCACCAAAACCCCATTCTCAGTTTCCAAGCAACACTTTATTTTATTCCCACACAAGAGCGTGAGCTGTGATTGACACGCAGACAAATCCTGTGCCAAGACGGTGTGGCTGTATGGCAGGGAAATCTAAATGGTAGTGAGTTGAACCTGCCAAGCCTAACTGTGAATGAATCATATTTGTGGCGATGTCTCCCCTCAGTGGCTGCTGGACTGTCTGGCGTGTCTGCTGAAGCTCATCTGTCAGTTTGCGGTGGACCCGGCGGACCTGGACCTGGCCTACCACGACGTCTTCTCCTGGTCCGGCCTGACCGACAGCCAGCGCAAGCGCGCCTGGCCCAGCAAGTCCCGCAAGGCTGCGGGGGAACACGGCAAGGGCCTCCACATCCCCCGTCTCACCGAGGTAAGGGCGATGGGAGTCATTTTGGTGCCGAACAGGAGGAGGGAGGCGTCATCTTTTTTCTTTTTTTCTTGAGCACCAGAATGACTATTAGTACCAGTAGGGGCGCTGTTGTGCCAGAAACAGAGAGAGAGATAGTGCTGCACTGTTGCCTGCTAATGAGAGAGAGAGAGAGAGAGAGAGAGAGAGAGAGGAGGGGGGGGGGGGGGGGGGGAGTTGCACCACTCAGTTCACAGTTCATGATTTTTTGCTTACGCATTGTAAGTTTGTAGATTAGGCTTTTTTTTTAAGGAGAGTTTGTGTATAGGGTAAAAAAAGAAGCAGTCAACAAAGTATATTGGGTGGTTAATTAAAAAGAATAGGCAGAGCTCATAACTCTGTCAATTAATTCCTAGGTTTTCCTCGGCTTGGTCCAAGGCACCAACCTGATCCAGCGGTTGATCAACGTGGCTTACACCTATGATAACCTAGCGCACAGGTAAGAGAAGTATGATCCTGTGCATGTTGTTGACTTACACTATGTGTGGCCAACTATTCATTATTTTATCTTGCACTATGTATGACCAACTATTTATATACTTATATTATAGTATACTGTATTGTTAGATCATTTTCTCAATACAGCCAACCATTTCTCTTCTACAGAGTTCTGAAGGCTCAATCAGACCACAGATCTCGACATGAAGGTAAGAATTATTTAAGTTTTGTAAACTTTCGTAACATTGGAAATGTCAAGGGATTTAATTATTTTAAATGATATTTATTAGTTTCAAGTCTGCTTCGTCATTGTTTTGTTGTCAGTTACTCTGTCTCTCTGTTTTGAACAGTACCATTCATATAAAGTGTATTCTGACCCACAGTGACCCACTACTCCATGTGGTTGTTGGTGAGCTGGGCCCACTGCTGTTCCATGGTCAAGTCCAGTCTGGCTGACAGCGACCACCTCCATGACTGGTTGAAGAAACTTACCCTGCTGGTGCCTGAGGTGAGAACTAGTAGGGACCGTTGGCTGTTGCCTTTTTAACCTGAATCCTAGGGCTCTCACCATTACAAATTTAAGTTGACTATTTATTGTCACACTGAAACTTTATTGTGTTTTCTGTTTGCTGTTTAGGCTTCGTAATCAAATATTGCACAGGGTAGATATGACAAGAATTGCGTAAACAGCTGATCTATGAGCTTACAACGCTTAACACGTAAGCATGTAGATCAGCTATTTATGTATGAACATTTTTCAACATGGAAACGATCGATGATTATGACAAAAAAAATGTTTTATCTCAAATAATTGTGATTAAAACACACAAAGACAACACAACACAATTACTGCATATTCGTCTAATCTGAAAATTTGTCATAAAAGCTTATAAATGTCTTATGGGATATGTGTGTCTGGAGAACTCGACAATGGTCGGCCATCGCGACTAGAACATTACCATTGCTGTTTAGAAACGGTTATGAGTTCGTCATGCATAGAAGGAAGCATGAGGTCAGTCCCCCTCAGGTTGGCAGAGGAAGTGTAGCTCCCAGGATTACATTAGATAATTGACACTGGGTGAAAAAATGGGTTGCAAAATCATGGGATACAAATTATTTAAAAAAATAATTGGTAATGTGTGTTTGTGTTGACAGCCTGCAGTGAGACATGAGGCCTGTAACGGCCTCTACAAGCTGTCCCTGTCAGGCCTGGAGGGAGGAGAGTCCATCAACCGCTCCTTCCTGCTCCTTGCTGCCTCTACACTGCTGAAGTTCCTGCCCGACGCACAGGCTCTCAAACCACTGCGGGTAGGAGACGCACACACACACACACACGGCCTTATTGTACAAGTCCCCAGTTAAACGCATTTACAATGTGTGGTCCATTCAAACACCGACAGCAGAGGGTACCAACCTCCTCATCACTGTCTTGCTCAAGGACACTTCGATGTGATGCCAGGAGGAGTGGGAACCTTCTGAAGCCTTCTGCTCTCCGTCTTGACATCGCAATTTTAAAATCAGCTGAAATTTCTCAAACCGGATCACAAACGATTCTGAGAATGTGAGAAAGTTACACTTTCTTTTGCTCAATTAATGATACAATATATGGTCACGGTGGCACAGTCGGTAGTGCTGTCGCCTCACGAGGCGAGGTTAAACACCGAGGTTAAGCACCTTAAACAATAGCGGAGAGAAAGGCATGCTTGGATTGGTCTCATTTATTTAAAACGATAAGCATTGAAGCCTTCATGAAAGCAGTGACGCACAAATAATTAGGCTTAATAAAACATCCGACTGTAACAAGTCAACTGCCTGACACAGGCATTACCTCTCCAAAAAAAATATATAGCCTATAATCCAGAAAATGTAGGGATTTTTCTCTTCCGATTGAAACTCAGATGTGAAAACACCAAAAAAGCACCAGTCCTGGAGCTCCAGGCGCGCTAATTTGCGCCGCGGTCTACGCCGCTCTCAGAACCTTCCGACGAGGCTCTTTCTTGGGGTAGAAAAGTGTGGATGACCGCGGCTCAAATTAGCGTGCCTGGAAGTCACTCGGAGCCCAGGAGGTCAGGGGCTTTTTCCCCTGTCCCATGCGTGAAATTTCGCTGCGGATTTTTCGCCCCACTTGGGCCATCCCGTATGTGATACGCCAATTTCTTGTCACATAGTAATAGTTGACACTGTACACCACTTGTTCTTTGTTCTCCTTGCATATTCTAAAATGCAACCACACTTTAGATTTATTTTGTGGCGGCATGACTGCAGGCTGCTGTGTTGACTTCCTTGTTGTTACCTTACCACGAGTGAGGGGGAGAGGGGAGGAGGCGTTGCGGTGCTGCGAGGCGCGAGCATGGCTCGCGGACCAAATGGGGCCGTCTCGCGGACCAAAAGCGGCCGCTTTTTTTTAATGACTATTCGATTCAAAATGTAAAAATCGATTCCCGTGCGTATCGATTGAACATCGATTAATCGATTTTTTTGGGTCAGCCCTAGTGTCCCTTCCACACGCTACGTCAGGCCGGGGAAACCCCTGTCAGGTGAAAAGAAGCATCTTGGACTCCTCATGCATAGAAAGAAGCATGAGGAAAGTCCGCTGCCCCCCCCCCCCCCCAGTTTGGCAGAGGAATTGTAGCGCCCAGGATTACATTAGATAATTGACACCATAACTGGTGAAAAAATGGGTTACAAAATCGTGGGATAAAAATGTAACAAAAAAAAAGAAAATTATACAATATGAACATTTTTTTACCTGCATGTTGGACTTTAAGGTCAGTGATCTGGTTACATTTTTGGCATAGCTTCATAACTCCACTCTCACTCCACAAGACATTTTCTCATTGGAACTAATGGTGAGAAACAGTAGTTTGCATTAACTGGACAAAGTGAGTGAGAAAATAGGCAGTCACAGTTAAAAATGATGCGTTTAGTCGTTACGGCTGTTAATTGTTTTACTCTTTACTCATAGGTTTATGCGTGTGTGTGTGTCTGTGTGTCTGTGTCTGTGTCTGCACAGGTGGAGGATTTTGAAGAAGAGCCTATGTTGAGGACTGGGTGTAAGGAGTACTTCTGGTTGCTGTGTAAACTCATAGACAACATCCATGTTAAAGATGCCAGCCAGGTGGGACCTTCAGATTTTTATAGTAGCGTAACGCTGGTGATGGCTATTCATCTTCAATGGTCAAATGTTATTACAAAGCTGGTGTCTCTCTGTCTCTCATGCTGACATTAATTCTCTGTAGACCACCCTGTTGGACCTAGATGCTTTGGCCAGACACCTCGCAGACTGTATAAGGAGGTAAGAACAACCTTTTATTTAGTATTGGCAGAATAAACTAACTTTATTTTTTTAAGATATGTTTTTGCGGCTTACGCCTTTTATTGGTTTTTTGAAGGGACAGACAGTAGGTTGACAGGAAACGGGAGAGAGATGGGGGAAGACATGCAGTAAAGGCCGTGTCGGGCTCGGGAGTCGAACCCGCGGCACACTGCGACTGGATTACCAGTCGGGTGCCCAGACGGTTACGCCACCGCCTGGGCTAAACTAACCTTTTTTAGATGGTTTTAATCTAACAATAATGTTGAATGTTCAATCTAGCCCATTATCTCTGTTTCCTTGATACCTAAAATGAGAAATGGTCAGCTGCTAGCTTAGCTAGATAGTTGGTCACCAATCAGAGAAATGGCTTTTATTGTGTGATTCTCTCTCCCCGACGTTTAGGGACAAGGGGTTTAGCACTGACGAAAATAGGGCCATTAGGGCTCTAGTTTAGTCCATGCTAAACCCCTTGCTAAACAACTGCACTGGCTATCTGTCAAGTTCCGTATCAATTATAAACTCCTCCTTCTCATCTACAAATGTCGAAACCCTTGACCTTCCTCTCCTCCCCAGCCGCGAGATCCTGGACCAGCAGGACGGAACGATCGAGGACGACGGACTGACGGGTCTCCTCCGTCTGGCCACCAGCGTCCTCAAACACAAACCCCCCTTCAAGTTCTCCCGCGAGGGGCAGGAGTTCCTGCGAGACGTCCACAACCTGCTCTTCCTGCTGCCCAGCCTCGCTGACCGCGCGCAGCCCAAGTGCAAGTCCCACGCCGCCCGGGCCGCCGCCTACGACCTGCTGGTGGAGACCGTGAAGGGCTCTGTGGAGAACTACCGTCTGCTCCACAACTGGGTCATGTCACAGCATATGCAAGGTGAGGAGGACTAGAGAACTTTCGGCTAACTGTAGATAACCTTTGCACTCGAAGGCCAGACCTGGTCCAAGTCCAACTACTGTATATTTGTGAGTAGAAAGCTCGCAAAAACGGCTTTGGCTAGCTGACCTTTTCACCGCCCGATTATTTATTTTAAAGTTGACTTAGTTTCTTGATGGTGTCAAGCTTACCAACCGCTGACAAAATGGATAACCTTTACTACATTTTCCAGGCTCTTCTACATCTTTGGCATTTTAACCAATTGTTAAAAGACCTGAGGCCGATTATACAAATGCCTTCTAAATCAGTAGTTCTCAGACTTTCAAGCTTTTGGAAAAATGTTCAAAAATAGCAGATGTACATGCTCGCAGCGCTGCACAAAGTGATGCCCTGTGAGCTTGATACAATGACACAGATGCTTTCCCAGTTGTAATGGGTTAAAGAAGCAATCCTACCACAAACTACCTCATCAAAACCAGAAACAATAACTCGTAGCTAAGTCAACAGAAATGAAAATCTACGTTACCTTCTGTGTTGTTGTCCATCAGCCTCTCATGCCCCATACAAGTGGGACTACTGGCCCCATGACGATGTCCGAGCTGAGTGTCGCTTTGTGGGGCTGACCAACCTGGGTGCCACCTGCTACTTGGCCTCCACCATCCAACAACTCTACATGATCCCTGAGGCCCGCCAAGCCGTGTTCACAGCAAAGGTCAGTCACGGTTTGTTTACCCCAGTGTTTGTTTGTTTACTCCTGCCCAGATTATTAAAACTACACAGCATAAATTCTCATGTAATGTCTTTTATATTTGTAGTATGCTGAGGAGATCAAACATAAGACCACTCTGTTGGAACTCCAAAAGATGTTCACCTATCTGATGGTATGTGGGAGAATTAAGAAATGTACATTAAGAAACTCATTCAGTTAACCATAATCCTAAAGTGGCCATTTTGCTGATGCAAGCATTTATGCCTCCCTTTGTATGATTAGGAGAGTGAAAGGAAGGCCTACAACCCCCGTCCTTTCTGTAAGACTTACACCATGGATAAACAGCCTCTGAACACTGGAGAACAGAAAGACATGACCGAGTTCTTCACCGACCTCATCACCAAGATAGAGGAGATGTCACAGGACCTGGTACACACAAACACACACCTCTCAACTGGAATTCAAATAAATAAATTATTCTTAAAACGTTACTCAATAGGTGTTAAAGGAGAACGCCCGGGGGTATTTGTAACCATTAAATCAGGACGCCCAGCGGTTTGTTTCTTCAGGACCTATTTCAAGGTTGTTCCGCGCCATTTTGGAAGTAGCTTGAAGTAGCTAGATGTAGCCAAAACACCCCGAGGCGATCGACAACAACGGGAGGTATGATTAATTCTAACGCGACTAGCGACGGGACCGCGATGGGCAGTCAAAATTCTTTGGTTTTTATTTGGCTTCCTCACAATTGTACGATGAAAGCAACCATATTCTTTTATATAAAAGTAAAGAAAAATCCTAATACAGTATTCTGCTTTTTTCTCTCCTGTTAGAAAAATACAGTGAAGACTCTCTTTGGCGGCGTCATCACCAACAACGTTGTCTCTCTGGTAAGAATACAGCTCAATGTCGGAGGAGTGAAAGGTTGCTGTGTGTCAGTGTGTTGGGAGGTTTGTTATCCCATTAAAACCAGGGCTGTAAAGACATCATAAAAATGTGTGCAATATAAAATACATATATAATTATATATATATATGCCAAATACATATACATTTGACTCAAATGTGGTGCTCAAACCTTTTCATGTCAATGATTTGAGGGTCCTTGACATGAAAAGGTTTGAGCACCACTGATATAGGAACATACGTTTTTCAGAAAGACATTTCCAGACATTTTGAATAACATTCTGCTTCTCCTCCAGGACTGTGACCACGTGAGTCAGACAGCTGAGGAGTTCTACACAGTCAGATGTCAGGTGGCTGACATGAAGAACATCTATGTGAGTCATTTGTACATTTTTCATTGATGGACTAGCAAGACGAAATAAAAAGAATAATCCAACAGGATAATAGCATGTTAACCACTTAAACCCTATGCTTTCCAAAACATTTGACAACGTGTCGCCGGTTGTGAGCTTGCAGATCAGCTATTTTTGCAAAAATGCACTGATGTAAGACACAACAAACCATGTCCCTGGGGGCCTCTTATACGCCTACATACTGTAGCAGTAGGATTTGTGGTGCGATGTAGGTGTGAGGGCAGTGTAGCGGCCTGAACTCTTGATAAAGCCCTTTTTTAATTGAGCTTTGTTTAAACCCTATACAGTATATGCATACATGTTTATAGATTTAATTTGTATATGTAGAAACAACGTACTTCGACTACAAGTGGGGTGCATACTTAGTTTAGACTAGTCATTGGTTAGACATGGGTTAAGGTTAGGTTTAGGTGTGCTGCCCCGTGGGAGGTTAGGTTTAGGGTGAGGGTTTGAGATTGAGGTTGTAGTAGACCCTACAAGTTAGTCGAAGTATTCTTCATATTCCTTACCTGTATCCCCTCAGGAATCTCTTGACGAGGTAACCATCAAGGACACTTTGGAGGGAGACAATATGTACACCTGCTCCCAGTGTGGCAAGAAGGTTCGAGCTGAGAAACGGTGAATATAGACAACATACTTTCAATTGAATGCTTTATTATTAGCTAATTAATGGCCTATCAATCGCTAGTAACCACCTACAGTACTACCATGCACAGTGCAGATTAAAATGGACTGCAGATTATTATTGACATTCCTTTAATATATCAAACTTCAATCAATTATCAATTACAACATAATACACATATTTTTCTTTATCTTTTACAGTATCTTCTTTCAGTTAGGCCACAGTCTTCCAGAACTGCTCTAAGTTGTTCTGCTGGACTCTTGTGTGGTTGTAAATGAATGGATCAGATTTTGTTGATCACACGTTAACGCTGCGTTCATTTCAGGGCATGTTTCAAGAAGCTTCCTCGCATTCTGAGCTTCAACACCATGCGTTACACCTTCAACATGGTGACCATGATGAAGGAGAAGGTCAACACGCACTTCTCCTTTCCCCTGCGCCTCGACATGACACCCTACACAGAGGACTTCCTCATGGGCAAAGGAGAGCGCAAGGAGGGTATGGACATATGGCTAACCCTGCCTACAAAGCAAGAATATTAGCATATGTATATGTAATCCTATGAAACGCTGGTTGTGAATGTAATTCACGGTTCTATAAAGAGTTCCAGACGGCCAGAGATGGTGTGAAACATATTTTCTCACCGTCAGTCTGAAGCCATGAAATGCCACACCTTTTTGTGTGATATGGGATTGTTTCAGTTAGTGCTTCTGTCCTTTCCAGTTGTCTCCACAGTGGCCTGGTAAAAACCTACAGTATATACTTAATTTGATGGGTGTCTCCCAGGGATCTATCCTGGGCCCCCTCATTTTGTCCTTTTACTCCAAATCTCTTTGCCAACCAACAACACATTGTGATCTTGTAGACTGGCTATTTTGGGGGGATGTTTGCCTATTTTTCACAAATGTTTCTTTGTCCACTGTCATGCCCAGAATAGGGAGTTCAAATGGTTAATTAATTTGTCTAAAAGCAGTGGGAAATCCATCTGATACATCTAGTAATCTCTGTATTTGATCAAAGCAATGTGATTTAGAGTTTTCATATTTTCAGGATTCCGGGAGGAGGGCGAGGCAAAGGTCACGGAAAGCTACGAGTACGACCTCATTGGAGTGACGGTGCACACGGGCACGGCCGATGGTGGTCATTACTACAGCTTTATCCGAAATATCGTCAACCCACATGCCTACAAGAACAACAAGTGGTGAGCAGATACAGTCTACCATTCATTGTCGATGTAACCCAGCGACATAAAGATGCATCCGATGTTTGCACAGTAGCTGCTACAAAAGATACAAAGCTACACAGCTACAAAAAAGATGAACTGGCTTCAACTTCAGTTACAAAGAGTACAAAGTGACAAATATGCTGTAAATCTTTTTTGCATCTGCCCGTGTGAACGCTGCATGATGGTTAATTTCATAATCTTCTATAAAGCTGTATCATTTTGGATTAGTCCATATTTAAACGTTAGACCTTGTTGATTTGGTTAATATGTGTTTTTCTTTTCTTTCTTTTTTTTACACAAAGTGATGAAATGAATAGACTGTTTAATAATACCGGTAATACGTTTAATCTCTCCAACCCCCCCTCTAAAACTCCAGGTATCTGTTCAATGACGCTGAAGTGAAACCCTTTGACTCAGCCCAGCTCGCATCTGAATGTTTTGGTGGAGAGATGACGGTAAGAGCCAACACCAGAGAGAATAAAACGTATAGTGTTAGTATGACATTGGGTTGGATTGCATAATATTTTGTGTGTGTGTTTTCTTTCAGACTAAAACGTACGACTCTGTCACTGATAAGTTCATGGACTTCTCTTTTGAGAAGGTGAGCAGGGTCTTTTTATTCTCTGTATGTAAATACACTTACCTTTCATGAGTGTTTTATTGAACATGACCTCATTCTGTCCAGACACACAGTGCCTACATGCTCTTCTATAAGAGGGTGGAGCTGGAAGAGGAGAATGGCAAAGACTTTAGTTTTGATGTTTCTCCTGATTTACTTGAGGTAACTTTCGCTCCATTTTCCCCTTTTATTAGTTGATCCAAGAAGCATTCCTTTATCGATGTGTCAAAAACAAACTGAATTCGGACATGAAATAATGCATTGTTTGTGACCTGCCCTAATCTCTTTTCAGTGGATTTGGCATGACAACATGCAATTCCTACAGGACAAGAACATTTTTGAGCACACATACTTTGGGTAAGCAAGGACTCTAATAAATAATCTGTATTATATGTAAATATATAACATATTTATTTAATTATTTGTCTAAATGATCAACCTTACTCTAACCAGTATTAAAAAAAAAACAAGTATGTACACTTTTAAAGATGTTTTATCTACAAACATCTAATTAGAAAGGAGTGCCCAGTGGATTTACTATTTATTTATTTATTGACTTTAACTATAAAATTAAAGTGATTATATTTAAAAAGCACACCTGTGTGAACCGAGTGGTGCAACTCCCCTCTCTCCCCCCCCTCCGCTCTCTCTCTCTCTCTCTCTCTCTCTCTCTCTCTCTCTCTCTCTCTCTCTCTGCTATGTCAGATGAGCTTTATTATGGATATCAATGTACCTAGACAGTCAGTAGTTGGATTTGCGTCCAGCAGGTGGCAGCCATGTCACATACTTCTCTCTTTCCAATTTCACGCATGCGCACACCACTCGTGCTCATGACGGATACATACATGATACCCATGGTAACACAATGGGGGGAAAATGCTGGTGCTCATCAATCCAATGGTTTGCTAGATTAACCTCAGACAGACAAATACACAGGTCCCTGGACAGACAAACAGAACCCAGACAGACGGGGACGAAAAGATAAACTCCCTATTGTCTTTGGTGGCCTGGCAGAGATAATAAAGCAAATGATTCAAGTCAACTACACACAGCAGACATCTATGGCTCCTTGTGTGTGACGATTGTGATTGCGTTGCAGGTTCATGTGGCAGCTTTGCAGCAGCATTCCCAGCACTTTACCAGATCCCAAAGCCATCTCCCTTATGACCGCTAAGGTTAGTGTCCTGGACCACTTGGCTCTAATGAACGCATCGTGACGTGTTATACTGTAGATCTAAACAGATTTTGGATTTATAATATAAGCATCTTTTTCTGGCGATCCCCTGGAACGCCCTTCAAGGACCCCTGTATGGTCAGCCGCCTTTTAGCATGTTGGATAGATGTTAAGCATGGATGTCTGAACTGTACGCAGTTTAACCATTTAAGCTCCATTTTATTCTTCATCTTATGATGGTGTGGTGTGGGGGAAAATTGCAAATCTAAAAGATCACAATGTATTTCGACATAGTGGATCACACAAATTTCACAGAAAAGTCAAAGGTGGTTAAGGGTTGTTGTATGTGGAGTGTTTGGGCTTTACCGAGTTTCTCTGTGCACACTTTGGATGAGAAAACCATGACGTCAATCTGAGATAAATAAATAACACTGCTTTTATTGTCTTCATTTCGATCACAGCTGAGCACATCGTTTGTCCTTGAGACTTTCATTCACTCCAAGGAGAAGGTAATGAACAACACAGCCTTTCAGACCCTACAGTCACGTTGACTATAAGTTGTCCAAGGCAGCTTCCTATTGCAGACGATGCACAATCAACATTGATCAACACCCTTCATAATAATAAGTCATGAATGGCAAGAGAGAGAAGAAATTAATAAATGTTTTTTTTTTAATTTGTGATAGTTTCTTCATTTTTTCACACCTGCTTTAATGATTTGTTGTTTTGTCCACAGCCCACGATGCTGCAGTGGATAGAACTCCTCACCAAACAGTTCAATAACAGTCAAGCGGCTTGCGAGGTTAGGCAACGGCCTCGAAAAGCCATCCGTAACTGTGTTCATTCTTGTAAATGTGCTCTTAATGCTTCAATTCAATGATTTCCAGTAGCTTGGTGGCCCACAATTAACTACTGTGCCGTTAAACATTATCCTTGGATATTGTGCGTTTCAGTGGTTTTTAGATCGCATGGCGGATGACAATTGGTGGCCCATGCAGATTCTCATCAAGTGTCCCAATCAGATCGTCAGACAGGCAAGTTAAACCAAAACTGACCGATTAGCCCTTTGCTAAGTCCCTCCCTGACCCGTCCTTGTCCAATAGGCACGTTAGCAAGAGAGGAGACATGGCAAGCTGTCCTTCTCACCCGTTGAGATGCATGGTAAATGACAGGATTTCCCTATAAAAATAATCAATCGTTACAGTAGGAAGAGCTTCAAAATGTCTTCTAAATCTAGTGAACCAGGCCTGCAGTAAGCTATGCACTGGACATTATTTCAATACACTAGAAATACGAAATGTTAGAGGGTGAAACAGTATGCAACTCTTTATTGCACATATTGCCAATTGCCTCACTCAATCACCTGGGGTTGTCAGTCGTGTAACTTTCCCAACCTTAAGCTGTGTACAGTATGTGTTCAACAACACAGCCATGCAAAATAACACCTACAGCTACAGTATGAGGTGACGAAAGCTTGCCATCCTTAGCAATGGTTGCTAAACTATTTGGATTGGCTTTTTTTGGATGGGGTTAAGCTAAGGGCTAATTGTAATTTTGTGTTACATTTCCTGAAATGTGCCTTTCAGTTTTACTTGACATATCTTCACTGTAAAGTTACTATTACTCCTGTGCATTTTTCTGGTTTGCTGTATGGATGTTTAATGAGAGTATATTCAATATAATGTGTGTGATTTATTCATTGTACAGTTGGTGTTTAAAAAGAGAGTACAGACATTTTACACCACTGTCGTATCGCTGCAGATGTTCCAGAGGTTATGTATCCACGTCATCCAGAGACTCAGACCGGTACACGCTCACCTCTACCTGCAGCCAGGCATGGAGGACGGGTAAGGATGGACACACGTGTTGCTTAGTTAAGCTTAGTTACCTAGTATTGCTTCAATGAAACTATGACATTTTTTATTCTGTAATTTGTATTCACCATACCTTTATTTTTTTCTGGCTGAATTTAGCCACTGCCAGCCTTTTTTTTCATTTGCTTACCTTTAGTAGTCACAGAATATTCATACTGATAATTCGAGAGACGTTCACTGGGTGTTCGCAAGAAAAAAAGAAAAACGATTATAAAGTCAATTGAAAATGTAATGTGGTCGCGATACAGAAAGAGGGGTATGAGCGCTCTAGAAAACTGTCTAACATGGAAGTTTATGGGAGGCGAGTTTTAGCAATCATGTGATTTCCTTGTTCCTGGCTTCATTCACAAAGAGGAAAAACAACAAAAACATTGTGAGTAGATCTGCCAGCTAAGTGGTGCAATGTTACCCAACATGACTATGCCACTAGAGGTGTGCAGTATGACTGAACGTTGTCATGTCTGTGATAATAGTTGGCTGACAGTGATACACACAAAGGGAGCCATGTCTCACCCAGTGGCCATGCGTTTTGGACACTTGAGAAAGTTTCATGCTCCAACAACGTAGCTGAAACACACTTAAGGGTTAAGTGACAATAGTCTATAATTGTTTAATCACACTGACGAGAGAGTATTGGTTAGTAATTGTAGTAGAGAATGAGAACTTTGCGGTTATGTATCTGTATGCATTGACAAGACTTTTCCAGTCAATTATTACTTGCACCAGCTCAGCTGCTATGACCACTGACCACAGGATGGCCAGAATGTGGGGTGCGTGTGTGTGGACTAGTGTGTGGACTAAGTGTGTGGACTACTTGCATGCATATTATGACTCCCGTCATGCCCATTTGCCCAGACCATTCATCCTAGTCACACTCTCTTCTTCCTGTCTCTGGGTTTCTCCAGCTCTGATGACATGGATGGACCGGTGGAGGACATTGGCAGTCGCTCTTGTGTGACACGCTTTGTCAAAACGCTGCTATCAATCATGGAGCACGGAGTCAAGCCCCACAGCAAACACCTCACAGAGTACTTTGCCTTCCTTTACGAGTTTGCAAAGATGGGGGAAGAGGAGGTGGGTTGGTGCTCCTCAAGTACAGCAAAATTGAATGAAAATGTTATCAGAGTTGAGGGACAAATGAAGATATGATGTACTTGAAAATAAAGTCTTTCTTACTAGTTTGAATTAAACTATGAATTAAATGTGGATAGAAAGATGTTTCTACAAAGACACCATTTGTGATAAATAGTATACGGTATAAGACTTTGACTCACTTGATGTCTAAATGTGTTTTTAAATGTTCCACAGAGTCAGTTTCTTCTGTCTCTACAAGCCATCTCTATCATGGTGCACTTCTACATGGGAACAAAAGGTCCAGAAAATGTAAGTTCCAAGCCTACTGTATAAAAGTTTTGAAAAACAAAATGCTGGAAGTTATTATCCCTTGGTCTCTAAAAGTGCATTACATGCGCCTTCTGATAGTCATTCAGAACTTCTGATGGGTGGTCTCAAAACTTTAGCAGAACTCCTGCACCCCCAGATGTCCTGACTCGGCCAACTAGTTCAGAAAGCCCGAAACGTCTTTTTTTCCCTTGTTTTTTTGCAGCGTCGGAAGGAGCATGTGTTGACTTTAAGCCTGTGTGTTCCCACCAGTCATGGAATGTCAGGAATATCATGAAATTCCATTTGATTGTTTATAGAGACAGAAATTGAGTGAGGGGCAAACCCATCCTCTCTGAAAGGTTGCAACACATGTCTCCAGCTCGAATCAAACTGAGGAGATTGTGATTATATGAGCAACGCGCTAAGAAATTCTTCAGATACATTTTAGTCACATCACACAGCAAACGGTTGATTTTTCCATGGGTTTGTATTCCATGTGACAGTACGTGCGTGACCTGACTCCTCCCCTTCAGCCGCAGGTGGAGGTTCTGTCTGAGGAGGAAGGAGAGGAGGAGGACGAGGAAGAGGACATCCTGTCCCTGGCAGAGGAGAAGTATCGTCCCGCTGCTCTGGAGAAGATGATCGCCCTCATCGCCCTGCTGGTGGAGCAGTCCCGCTCAGAGAGGTACAATCTCTACATGGATGTTAATTCACACCCTTTAACCCATTAAGACCTCTAAATGTTTTCCCGGTCACCCAACCTCCGTTGTTTCCCCCAGACATTTGACACTGTCTCAGAGTGACATGGCGGCTCTGACCGGTGGGAAAGGCTTCCCCTTCCTCTTCCAACACATCAGGGACGGCATCAACATCAGACAGACCTGCAACCTCATCTTCAGCCTCTGCCGCTACAACAACCGCCTGGCTGAGCATGTAGGTTTACTTTCTCTACACACACACACACACACACACACACACACACACACACACACACACTTGTGTTACTATCAACAACATCAAGAGCACTCGAATGCCTAACCGTAGCTCAAAGAAATTGCCATGGCCATTATAATGACCACTGCCCTCAAGAGGGCCTGAAAAATGTCCCCATGAGTCACATTTGTCTTGTTTTACTGTCCTTGAGTTTTGACCCCACGTGGAAGCACTCTCTCTCTCTCACTCACGCACTCACTCACTCAACACTCTCACACACACACACACACCCCCCCCTTTCTGTCTCCACCAGGCCGAAGGCATGGGGGAGTGTAGTTTTGCACTCCGTGTGTGTGTGGCACCGTTAACCCGATGCCACATTTTGCACACACACTCCCTAGATGCCAACGATGAATCTCTGCCCCAATTTTTTCCAGAACGGCCTGTTATAGCCTGTTATAGTCATCCCACTATCTCTATAGTCACGTGTTCAAGCCGGATCTGTCCGATATTTCATATTCCATCCTAATTGGCTAACATTGGCTTTCAAAGTGCAATGTACGTGAAATCTTTCACAGACTTTCCTACTAGTCTGAGTAATATATCCCACCCTTTTCACATTGGCCTGTTATAGCGCCACCAGGAGGCCACAACCTGACCTGCCCTGGTGGAGACCTGAGCCCTGAGGGGCACTTTATCTAGTTTTTCTCTAATCTCTTCTCTACAAGCTTATGTTGTGAGCAGAATGTTTACACCTGTTATGACCTGCCCAGAATTGGGACGCTAGGTTTGGATGTTGATGGTATTTGCTATTAACTCATGTACTTCTTTCCATTGCAGATTGTGTCCATGCTCTTCACTTCAATAGCAAAGCTCACTCCTGAGGTAAGCATAGTTCTATAAAAAATAAATAAACAGTGACGGTTTAGTGAAACACATCCAGCTGTGATGTCAGTATATTGCTTCAAGCGTAAATGTCGTCTGGTGGGAATATAACAAGGCAGCATGATTCATGTCGTTTGTTGTACTGTTGTTGTTTGTCTCGATGTTTGAATGTTTATGGACCACAATAGAAACGAGCCTTTGGCTTTTTTGTGATTATTCATTTGGCTTTTTTTTACGTAATGCTGTACTTTGAAACTGTTGTTAAATTAATGATAATTCTTATCGCATGTTCCATAGATGACTATCATCATCGTTTAGTGACTTCTTACTTGTGTCGTGTGTTGTTGCTGATGTAGGAGTTGGAGCAAATGTCTCTGTCGGGTGGAAACGTCATATGTCCAAAACAGTTACTTTTCAGGATTCAAATAAAAAAATGGCAAAGTAGCAGATCTACTAGCTCCAAATGTGTTGTGCCACATTTCGAGCTTGTGGATCTGCTACTTATTATGCTTTTGTGTGACGCTGTACAGTAGTATGATCAAGTAGGGCGTTAAGTTATGAACAAACGGCAACCATATTCTGCTCTGATCAGTCAGCACAGGATATAAGAACATCAGCTTTTTTACCTACTTCATCTACTTGTTCTTCATCGTCGTGTTGTGGTGTTTGTTTTGCCGTCAGGCTGCCAATCCGTTCTTCAAGCTGCTGACCATGCTGATGGAGTTTGCTGGTGGACCTCCAGGCATGCCTTCCTTCGCCTCCTACATCCTGCAGAGGATCTGGGAGGTATGGCACTTACTATTATTTATGGTCACGATGCGAAGTTCAGTAAAAACTATAAATTACATTTATAGGCTACTACTCTATGTTCAGAGACTGAATGGCCTGACGTGGCCTGATTCACATTCACTTTTGATAAATGCACTAAAAGCGTAATGGCCACGAATACCACGTTTATTATTTGTTTTCTTCTCATCAGGTGATTGAGTACAACCCATCCCAGTGTCTGGACTGGCTGGCCGTGCAAACGCCCAGGAACAAGCTGGCACACAGCTGGGTGCTGCAGAACATGGAGAACTGGGTGGAACGCTTCCTGCTGGCACACAATTACCCCCGCGTCCGCACATGTAAGAAACCTTATTTATACTCCAACAGGTAGTTGAAATAAGCTCTCTACAAACACACAGCTGTGCTGATAAGACGGCGTCTTAGCAGAGCAGAGCCGGCTAAGTGACTAGCGTAGCAGCACTCTGTCAGACGGTGACCCATGTATTTCCAGGATAACTGAGAAATAACACTTGCAGAAAGGTTATTTTGAGAGTGAAATGCCCCACAATATGAATATATTTGTATACGTTTTATTTTGATGGTAACTGTGTGGTATTTCTTCTGAACCCCCGTCTCTCGCCTCTCCTCCCTCAGCGGCGGCGTATCTCCTGGTCTCCCTCATCCCCAGCAACTCCTTCCGCCAGATGTTCCGCTCCACGCGCTCGCTCCACATCCCCACACGAGAGCTGCCGCTGTCCCCAGACACCACGGTGGTCCTCCACCAGGTGTACAACCTGCTGCTGGGCCTGCTGGCGCGCGCCAAGCTCTATGTGGACGCCAGTGTGCACGGCACCACCAAGCTGGTTCAGTACTTCAGCTTCATGACCTACTGTCTCATCTCCAAGACGGAGAAGCTCATGTTCTCTGGATACTTCATGGACCTCTGGAATCTCTTCCAGGTCAATGTCTTTTTTTTTTTTATTACCCCAAGTGATGTTGGGGCCTTGGTCTAGAAGCGAGGAGTTTGGCATGCTCAACTCTAGATCTTTTCAAAAGGACTAGAGTCCTATTTTGGGCATGTCATTATAGGCAACGTTTTTCAACATTTTTAAGAACCATTAAATGTAGACTCTGCCAATTTGGAGTTGGATTTAATTCAGCCTTTCATTAGTGTAATATCATTACTATTTTAACCCATTAAGACCTGACGCTGATTCTAAATGCCTTCTAAATTGGAAGTTCTTAAACTATAAGTTCTTAAACTATATATTTGGCTCAATGTTTGTTTGTTTTGCCATTGACAATGAAGGGAACATTTACATCATAATGTGCCTCATTACGTCATATTGTCTCTTCATTGTTAATGTTTAATGTTAATGTTTGTGTTGTGTTGGTTTGTTTTACATCACCTAATCAACATGAGTTAGACTTTAAGCGCCCCTCACTTCACATGGGTGTGATTTTTTTTTCTTCATAATAATGGGTTAAGCATCAATGGAATAATTCTGAAAAGTTCCAATTTTTTTTTGCTTATCTATAGATATATATTTGTATAGACTGCAGACCCAATGCAGGATTGTTCACCACCAGCAGACAGTGACCCTCTCTCCTCTCTGTTCCACACACAGCCCAAGCTGTCGGAGCCCGCCATCGCCACCAACCACAACAAGCAGGCGCTGCTGTCCTTCTGGTACAACGTGTGCGTGGACTGTCCCGAGAACGTGCGCCTGGTGGTGCAGAATCCCGTGGTGACCAAGAACATCGCCTTCAACTACATCCTGGCCGACCACGACGACCAGGAGGTGGTGCTGTTCAACCGCGGCATGCTGCCCGCCTACTACGGCATCCTGCGCATGTGCTGCGAGCAGTCGCCCGCCTTCACCCGCCAGCTGGCACAGCACCAGAACATCCAGTGGGCCTTCAAGAACCTGACGCCGCACGCCAGCCAATACCCCGGGGTGAGTGGACAACTGGACACGTGTGCCTTTTCACTCCCAATCTCTCCCCATTTCCTGTCAGACTACTGTCCTATCAATAAAGGCCTAAAAAGTCCATACATCTTTAAAAATAATAATCCTAAAGGCTCCCAACGCCTAATTGTGGGTAGGACACGTGAAAATAAGACTGAACGATTCTTTATGCGGTCCGTTTCAATTGTGCTGGAAAATCACAACCAGCATACAGTACTACATGTGAAACGACACGTTACGACTTATAGTCGTAACTGTATAGGTTAATGGAGATTTTCAAGTGCGGTTCAGAGCTCTCGGCACAGTCATAAAAGGTGTGTATTCGTTCGTTCAGGCGGTGGAGGAGCTGTTCAACCTGATGCAGCTGTTTGTGGCTCAGAGAGCCGACATGAGAGAGGAGGAGCTGGAGGACGTGAAGCAGTTCAAGAAGACGACCATCAGCTGTTACCTCCGCTGTCTGGACGGACGATCCTGTTGGACCACACTTATCAGGTACGTGTTAGCATTATGCTATGCTTTAGCTATTGAAAAATAGCAGATCTACAAGCTCGTATGAGCTTGTAGATCTGCTATTTTCGAAAAATTGAAGAACGACTGACATAGAAACATAGCTTTTTCAGAAAACTGTCAGGATGTAGAAGACATTTTTAGAATCTGATCTCGGGTCAAAATGGGTTAAGTTCATAACACACACTGGGTGACATTGCGCTAACAGTTGTGTTGTGTCCGCAGTGCCTTCCGTGTCCTGTTGGAGAATGACGAGGACAGACTTCTGGTGGTCTTCAACAGAGGTCTCGTCCTCATGACTGAGGTACACTGCCTAAACCCAACAACACATGTATCAACTGATGTCCTGTGTGAATTATGGAGAATTTACAGAAAGTAGGCACCCCAGGAAGAGTGTGGATATCAGTGATAATTATGTTTACAAAATGTTAAAAAAGTAAAGTATACATGATTAGACAATGCTTAACCGTTTCAGTTCATACGACGAGTGAGGCCGTCATAAGGATTCCGAAAAATGTGTGCCTACGACGTCTGTGGACGTCCTAGTGACACGGGGCGAGATAAGAATATTCAGAATTTTTCCTTCTTTTTTTTTTGGCATTTCGCTTTTCGCTTTCCGTACGCTAACACTCTGTGCAACTATTAGCTTGTCATTGACTCCCATGTTAGCGCGGCGGAAAGAATGAATCGTATCTCCTAATCCAGGGCGCTCTCCGTGGTGATGAATGGATCGATATGCTGGCGCTTCATTTCTGCTCCTCATCCGTCTCTCCCGCAAAATATAAACGCTTTTTGGAGCGTAAAAAAATATATTAAGATGATCGGGGATGTGAGGTCACTTTGTAAAGTCAACTTTTTTAGGAAAGTGTTTCCGGTTCAGGGCTTTCAGAGTAAAAGCGATCAGACAACTCTGGCACCCCGGAGCTTCTATTTTGATGCACTTCCGGCACTGATTGTGTATTCAACAATAAATGTGTAATATTTCTATCTCCAGTCATTTTGGGGCATAAACAAGAAGTCGAAGGATACAATTAAGTCTGATAATGATGTACGCATGTTCACATCATGTGTACTTAAGTAAGTTTGTATTAGATTTTTCAAATACATTTTAACATTTTGGACAAAATGGCTAATTTTACATCGAGGTGCCCAGATGTCCCTAGTGCCCACTGTTATCCAACCTACCTACCAATGTATTATACTGTTGAATGTTCCATCTCCCCTCTCTTTCGTCCCTCACTTTCTCAAACTGTTGCTTTCTTTCTTCCCAAACTCGTCATCCTCCCTCCAGTCTTTCAACACACTACACATGATGTACCATGAGGCTACAGCCTGTCATGTCACTGGGGACCTAGTGGAGCTGCTGTCCATCTTCCTGTCTGTCCTCAAATCCACGCGGCCGTACCTGCAGCGCAAAGGTCACTATTCTTTGGCATTTAGCTGACATTCTTAATCTGATGAGACACTCGGACGCTCCGTCCCGATAAATGATGCGTGGCAATTCATAGACGTGCATTGGCTCTGGCAAGGGATCAAATAATATGTGACATTTCTTACTGACAAACATGTCTCTTTCTACCAGGCTCTTAAACAAACTTGGTGTTAACAATGATTTTAACTACTGTACATGACTTATTTATTTATGGTTTTATGTTACCGACCATATAGCTGTGTTATGGTTTAGCTGATGTACAGAATATCCCTGAAGGATAAAGTTCATATTAACCCATTTTTGACTGAGGCCGATTCTAAAAACACTTTTCTGAAAAATCTTCACATTTTTATAGCAGCGTGTGTGAGGGTTCATGTGGTTAACCTCAGGGCTGTAACTATTAATTATCTTCTTACAGATTATTCTAACAATAATGTTTTTGATTATTACAAGAATCGAGAAGTGAGTTTCTTTTTTGTTGCATATTTTTTGACGAATCAAAGCGGAAAAATCGATTTTTCAATCGTCAAAATATGTTACCGGTACTATGTTACCACTTAAACCCTTTTCTACATTGTCATACAACGTTGTCACAGACATTTGCAAAAAATACCAATCTACAAGCTCACAACGCATCACATCTATTTTCCCTATTTTTGAAGATTGATTGTTTTCATAATCGATTCATTAGACTCCTAGTTAACTGACCTGTATTGTCTCCTGTGCTACAGGCTCTCATACAGTGTGTTATCTCCTGTGCTACAGATGTGAAACAGGCTCTCATACAGTGTGTTATCTCCTGTGCTACAGATGTGAAACAGGCTCTCATACAGTGTGTTATCTCCTGTGCTACAGATGTGAAACAGGCTCTCATACAGTGTGTTATCTCCTGTGCTACAGATGTGAAACAGGCTCTCATACAGTGTGTTATCTCCTGTGCTACAGATGTGAAACAGGCTCTCATACAGTGTGTTATCTCCTGTGCTACAGATGTGAAACAGGCTCTCATACAGTGTGTTATCTCCTGTGCTACAGATGTGAAACAGGCTCTCATACAGTGTGTTATCTCCTGTGCTACAGATGTGAAACAGGCTCTCATACAGTGTGTTATCTCCTGTGCTACAGATGTGAAACAGGCTCTCATACAGTGTGTTATCTCCTGTGCTACAGATGTGAAACAGGCTCTCATACAGTGGCAGGAGAGAATCGACTTTGCCCACAAGCTGCTGACCCTCCTCAACTCCTACAGCCCCCCCGAACTCCGCAATGCCTGCCTGGGTAACTTGCACACAAGTTTTATTATTTTATATTATTAATATTTTTATGAGCACACATGGTTATTTTATTCATTCAGTCAAAAAAAGTTTAATCACAATCCCAAGCGTGTTGCTTGCCATGAAGAACAGAGCTACATGCTAACAATATGTCGTGACATAACACTTTATCTTGTAGGTCTGTTTTTTCCTTTTTCTTCAAAACGTGAATTGTCACATGACAGCTTTATTGTTTTTCCTCCCCGTAGATGTTCTGAAGGAGTTGGTGCTACTGAGTCCTCATGACTTCCTGCACACACTGGTGCCCTTCCTGCAACATAACCATTGCACCTACCACCACAGCAACATCCCTAGTGAGTACTGTATAAACCACTGTACCTACCACCACAGCAACATCCCTAGTGAGTACCTTAGAAACTGTTAACATGAGTCTCCTCTACTCTCTACCCAGTGATTTACAAACTGTTTCTGTTCCCAAAGCACACCAATGGGCATGTCACAATCTCAAGGAACACCTTGTATTCTATTTTCGAAACTGAAACTTCAAAACCTTTCTCCAAATAGGGATGCCAGGTCAAATATATATATATTTGTAGGGTATAGAATTTGCCTGTTTTGGGCAACGAGGGTGCTCAAAACACAGTCAATCAAAAATATAATTCACACGTTTTTGGACGTGTCTCACTGCACATCGTTTGGGAAGCTTTAGGGTTAGAACTGGCAACAAAGAAATATATATATATAACTAGTGGCGGATATCGCCAGGTACCTGGCGATGCGATTACACATCGTTTCCGAGGGTCACGATTCGATTAATCCCGATTAATCCTGATTAATTGGGCTATGTTACGATTCGATTAATCCCGATTAATCATAATTAATCACTCACTGTTAATCACTCAGTCACTGTGTGACTAATAAACAAAGTGCTTTATAATGATTATGAATATATATATTCTTTCACAGTGCATGTTTTTAACTCGAATCTTTGCTTCTGGGGGGGTCCATAGAAGAAAATATTTTCAGATGGGTGACCGTGGCCAAATACAGAACAGCAATAAGCTTTCTTTAAAAAAAAAGAATTAGTTTGTACAAGCATACAATAAATATATATTAATAATGACATAAGATGTCATGTCATAGAAATACATGGGCAGGATTTCGGTTGAGGTCAGCAGCACTCTGTCAAATTGCCTTTATTCTTTGTTAGGACAAAAAAGGTGCTTTTCTTTGTTTCCTTATTCAGGGATTTAATTTTCAGTTACTGAAGTGTCATTAAGGAAGCTTTGGGTCAGTTCTTGAGACTATATGTTGCACTTTTCTGTTTGTTTGCACACATTAAGGAGCATTTGGTTTAAAGTATTTTACAAGTGTATGGCAACATTTTGGATTCTATGATGTTGGGAACTCGATACAACTCACAACGTGTACAAGACCATATTGCCCACTGACATCCAGAGATGCAGTCAAGACAACCATCCCGATCCCGAACACACGGACAGCTGCCCATGCACTCATAAAAGGCGACTAGAATTACGAAGTCCATCGGCACTTTTATTGCAAAGGATTTACGTTCACATTCGGTCGTGGGGAGCGACGGATTCCGGGCCATGTTAGCACTTTGGAGCCACACTACATCGTCCCATCTCGGCCACATTTCACAGGCGGTCGATGGTGTGAGTTTTATCGAGTTCTCGTGTCCCCTCAACCTCATACGATCCAAAATGTTCCCTTTCTGTCATCTTTTTTCTCTTCCCCTCCGCGTTGGTAACTCGTTGTTTTGGTTGTTGAAAGCTAAAGCGTGTGCGAGCGCTGTGTGCGTCACTCTAAACAGTCCGGTACGACGACGCAGCGCAGTCGCAGATTAGTTCCGCCCTTTTGCTCCGGTAAAAAAAATACATTATATAATCGATGTTTGACATTTGTGCATCGATGAATTATCGCCCATGATGGCATCGCGATTAATTGACTAATCGATTTATTTCCCCACCACTATATATAACAGCATTCATGATTCATATCGCCTTTCTAAAATGTTAACCTCATCACAAGTATAGTAATACTTAAGTGTGTGCGTGCTTTTCCCAGTGTCGTTTGGTCCCTACCTGCCGTGCAGAGAAAACATCAAGCTGATGGGAGGTAAAAACAACATCCGACCCCCCCGCCCGGAGCTCAACATGTGTCTGCTGCCGTCCATGGTGGAGACCAGCAAGGTCAGACTGGTTTTACACTTTTACCTTATTACGGAGTGTTCCTGCTAGGCCAGAGACTCCAGCACTGAGGCTGATGTTTAAATACATACATTCACATGAACAAGGAAGTTCAAAATCTGTCGGCTATATTGGTCAGCCATGCTGTGTAGAGCTAGATATGCCAGTTTGGCGATATCTTGTTTTGCCAGCAGATGGCAGTTAAGAGCACAAAACACCAGAATGAACTGGGATCAATGATAGATGACTGCTAAAAGATGACCTTCTGGGCATATTGCGTGATTTATTGAACGTATGTATCATTTGGTTACAAACTGCCTATTTTATCAGGAGAGAGCAGCTTATTTTCTAAATTATGTTGATTATTGTTTTATTTATTGAAGCAGCATTTACAGTAGCTCCATTGATTACTATCTGTGATGTGTTGGATGATCTGGTAAAACAGGGTACTGTAGCCTCTTTCTTGGCAGTCAATGAAATTGACATGTCTGTCTATACAGTTCTCTATCATCTCTGCTGTAGTCATCCCCACTTGAATTGGATAGGAAACCCATTCTCCCATGCTCTTACATAACAGAGAGTTGAAACTTTAGATTACCGGCAACATATACTTTATTGTTCCCCAGAGAGGGGAATTCAAACATCAAATGAACATTTAGGATCATGCATGATTTACACTCGGTTGTTGTGTCGGGTCTCCAAAACCACCCACAAGCTCTGAAGCATTTTAGCTCCAGTACGTGACATCGCCGGCATGATTTTATCTTGATCTTATAATAATGTTTGTATGTCAGGGGAAAGATGAGGTGTACGACCGGATGCTGCTGGATTACTTCCTGTCTTACCACCAGTTCATCCACCTGCTCTGTCGAGTCGCCATCAACTGTGAGAAGTTCACAGAGACCCTGGTCAAACTAAGTATGTATTTGAATATGAGAGAATGTGTGTGTGTGTGTGTGTGTGTGTGTGTGTGTGTGTGTGTGTGTGTGTGTGTGTGTGTGTGTGTGTGTGTGTGTGTGTGTGTGTGTGTGTGTGTGTGTGTGTGTGCGAATATGAGAGAGACCCTGGTCAAACTGTTTTATATCAATTTTCTGATTCATGACAAAAACAGTACAATTAAATATGCTGGCAACTATGAAAAAGTTTACATGACTGACATCATAAACAGACCAAAAATAAATAAATACAAGTCACATTTGGTTCACTCTTGGTCTAAACATTATAGTGCACCAGCTTCCTAGCTCTGATTATTAAATCATTGTACTTTGTTTTCCAGGTGTCCTGATAGCATATGAAGGACTGCCTCTTCACTTGGCCCTGTTCCCAAAACTTTGGACTGAACTCTGTCAATCACAGGTACGTCGTCGTTCTCTCTCTCTCTCTCTCTCGTCTTTCTCAGTCATGATAATTGTGAGGACGTTCTAAAGAAAAATACAGTTGGAATTATTTTTCAGGCCAGCCGTATTGGTGTTCTTGCTTGAATTGCATACCATTACGGAATGAATACAGCTGACTTCGATTTCCTTAACTTGAATCCTATCTAGGCACTGGACAAACGCCACCAGCCTAAGAAAAAAGGGCATCTTTTATTTTAGATCAAATGTTCCCAATGAAACTATTTTTCATGTTAAAATTGGGATCATGTTGATCTGAGACTTAATGTGGACAGCCATGGCCCGTTGTAATGATGTACAGTATGACTCCATATTGGGCAAGGCTTCAGTCCGATCCGAGCCCCATTGACTTCAATTATAAATGTTAAGTTAAAAATATCCCCAAAACATATTTGGAGGAACGGAATTACTGTATTTCTTTAGTCTACGGTGTTGAAATGAAATGTGGCACTCATCTGCCACAGTGTTTGCGAGATTGGCTCTGAACAAATGCACACCCACACAGACGGACAGCAAGCCTCATACCAAGCCTGCTGACATCCTCGTTGTTGTTTTTAGTCTGCTCTGGCCAAGACGTGTGTGAAGCTGCTGTGTGAAGACCCAGCCTTTGGCGAGTACATCAAGTGCATTCTGATGGACGAGAGGACCTTCCTCAATAACAACATGGCCTATTCTTTCCTCACCTGCTTCCTGCACAAGGTAACACAGAACATTATGATGATAACCATATAACGGCATGCTCAACCACTGGTGCTGAATCCTAAAATATATATATATATATATATATCTATATTAACAAGTGAGAACTTGTACCCAACACATGGCAAGAAACCCAAAGCCACAACAGCTACGTAGCTATTGCAACACCCACAACACCATCTTACACACTACACCCACACACACTTACCTTCGCAGTGTTCGGGACCTATCTGGCTATCTCCTCCTATCGCGCCCAACGCCAACACTCGACACCACCCGCCAAACACTGGTCATTGCAGTGCAACCAAAGATGCCTCCCGTCCACACTCACGCCAGCAATGCATTTGTTTACTACAAACATTATCGCCCCAAGCACCCACACCCCCGGAACACTGTTGCCCTTTCACCACGCTAAATTCGCCATGTCTATGCAAGTGAGCACAAATTACATGTGAGAAAATTAATTCACAAGCCCACAAATGCCATTCAAATGCCGTTCAACACACACTACGACTCGCTTACAATTCGCCAACCTGGCAACTACTACCCTGTCTTTTAAGCCACTCCCCTGTGCTGTTCTGATCTCCGAGTCTCCCTGACAGTCCTGTCCGCAGGAGAAAAACACAAGGAAGGAGAGGAATTCTCGCCTCACGATTTTGCTTATTCCTTCTAAATCTCTGTATATAAAATATCGCTTACTCAGCGAATCTCTTAGTTACATCAACATTGTTCTTCCATAGTACTTGGTTTGTGCCAAACTATTACAATTACACCGTTCGAATTCGCCATTTCGCCTGCCGAGTACTTTTCATTGCGCACACGCGCACACACACACACACACACAGGAATAGAGATGCAGCCTATACACGGAGGCAGCGAGACAGGACTTTATAATCTTGAGTTTCATTAAATAACTGTCTTTCTCCGCACGCGCACGTGCGCACACAACATTATTCAAGTGAAATGCGTAACGCCAATATTGGGCTAATATAGGTAACTAGAATTTCGCGGCCGCTTCGCAGCCGCTCATCCCAGAGTTACCTTGCCGCGCACTATGGGAAGAAGGAAATTGCGGGAGTTGACTCCACATGTAGTAACGGATGGGTTATTAGTTCTTATTATGTGTCCTTATTAGTGTAGTGTAGTCAACACTTTATGGCTCATACACACTGCCCGGTATTTGCTCCGATTATGCTGTCGGGGAGCATTTTTGGCGCTGACCGACAAAACGGCTGATCTGACGTTAAGCGGTGCCCGAAAGGTAGATCAGGATCTACCAGTATAGATCACAAAGGCTTTGCAGGTAGACCACATGACATGGCCCTAAAAATATATATAATTTTAATATAAAAAACGATTTTTGCATCTGCCGCTTGAGATGACCTGAGATGACTTGATTGATTTTTTTTTTGATTTTTTTTTGAAGATTTTTTTTTGCGGCTTACGCCTTTTATTGATTTTTTAAGGGACAGATAGTAGGCTGACAGGAAACGGGAGAGAGATGGGGGG
Organism: Protomyctophum parallelum; assembly: GCF_964188405.1. Taxonomy (NCBI): domain Eukaryota; kingdom Metazoa; phylum Chordata; class Actinopteri; order Myctophiformes; family Myctophidae; genus Protomyctophum; species Protomyctophum parallelum. The sequence continues at coordinate 32,776,377 of NC_139702.1, read as the reverse complement.
GATGACATGCGGTAAAGGCCGTGTCGGGTCCGGGAGTCGAACCCGCGGCACACCGCGACTGGATCACCAGTCCGGTGCCCAGACCGTTACGCTACGGCCTGGGCCGACTTGATTGATTGATCAAAAAGGGCCTGTCAGCTCAAACACACAATGAAATACTTGTTGTTGCGTACAATCATCAGTAGCAAAGTCAAATACCAAAAATTAAAACCAATGGGATGATAGTTTTATTTTGCTGGTCGTTTTGAAAGTAGCTCTGAAGTAAAAAAAAGTGTGGGCAGCCCTGGTATAGATGATTATATATATATTCATTCCGTGGGTAAATCCCTGGCTGTAGGCTACCCACATATTGGTAGCATATTAACTATATTAGCCCAATATTGGCGTTACGCATTTCAGTTGAATAATGTTGTGTGCGCGTGCGGAGAAAGACAGTTATTTAATGAAACTCAAGATTATAACGTCCTGTCTCGCTGGCGCCGTGTATAGGCTGCACGGCTATTCCTGTGTGTGTGTGTGTGTGTGTGTGTGTGTGTGTGTGTGTGTGCGTGTGTGTGTGCGCAATGAAAAGTACTCGGCAGGTGAAATGGCGAATTCGAACGGTGTAATTGTAATGGTAACAAACCAAGTTCTGTGGAAGAACAATGTTGACGTAACTAAGAGATTCGCTGAGTAAGCGATATTTTATATACAGTGATTTAGAAGGAATAAGCAAAATCGTGAGTGGCTTAAAAGACGGGGTAGTAGTTGCCAGGTTGGCGAATTGTAAGCGAGTCGTAGTGTGTGTTGAATGGCATTTGTGGGCTTGTGAATGAATTTTCTCACATGTAATTTGTGCTCACTTGCATAGACCTGGTGAATTTAGCGTGGTGAAAGGGCAACAGTGTTCCGGGGGTGTGGGTGCTTCGGGCGATAATGTTTGTAGTAAACAAATGCATTGGCGGCGTGACTGTGGACGGGAGGCATTTTTGGTGGCAGTGCCAGTGCCAGTGTTTGGCGGGTGGTGTCGAGTTTTGGCGTTCGGCGCGATAGGAGGAGATAGCGTTGCAACACTGCGAAGGTAAGTGTGTGACGTCACTGCCGTGTGAGTGTGTGTGGGTGTAGTGTGTAAGATGGTGTTGTGGGTGTTGCAATAGCGACGTAGCTGTTGTGGCTTTGGGTTTCTTGCCATGTGTTGGGTACAACTTCTCCAATATAGAATAGATAGGCTACCAATATGTGGGTAGCCTACAGGGATTTACCCACGGAATTAATATATATATATAATCATCTATACCAGGGCTGCCCACACTTTTTTTTACTTCAGAGCTACTTTCAAAACGACCAGCTCATATGATATACCCACCAAATAAAACTATCATCCCATTGGTTTTTATTTTTGGTATTTGACTTTGCTACTGATGATTGTACGCAACAACAAGTATTGCATTGTGTGTTTGAGCTGACAGGCCCTTTTTGATGTCAATCAATCAAGTAATCTCAGGCGGCAGATGCAAAAATCGTTTTTTATATTAAAATTATATATATTTTTAGGGCCATGTCATGTGGTCTACCTGCAAAGCCTTTGTGATCTATACTGGTAGATCCTGATCTACCTTTTGGGCACCGCTTAACGTCAGATCAGCCGTTTTGTCGGTCAGCGCCAGAAATGCTCCCCGACAGCATAATCGGAGCAAATACCGGGCAGTGTGTATGAGCCATAACGTGTTGACTACACTACACTAATAAGGACACATAATAATAACTAATAACCCATCCGTTACTACATGTGGAGTCAACTCCCGCAATTTCCTTCTTCCCATAGTGCGCGGCAATGTAACTCTGGGATGAGCGGCCGCGAAGCGGGCGTGGAATTCTAGTATATATATATATATATATAAATTATTGTTATTTTTATGTGCACATTCAACAGCAAACAGCTGAAAAAAATGAGGGTGTGCGTATGAGAGGGGAAAAGAAAAAAAAACGTATCCACAAGGTGTATAACTTCATGTTGTGTGTTGTCCCTCAGGTCCTGTCAGTTGTATAATGTGCTGTGTGTGTTGTCCCTGCAGGTTCAGGGTCAGGTCCTGTCAGGGCCCAGCTGCAGCAGCCTGGTCAACGTGTTGGTTACCAACCTGCTGAGTGAGCAGCACAGTCTGCAGCCTGAGCTGGCTGCTCACCGCCTGGAGCTCAGCAAGACCAGCAGCCTGCTCAATGCTGTACGTACACTATTGAGTCCACATTTTTTAAATACATTTCACACTTCCATCTGCTATATAACCAACACCGGAAAAACTAACAACAACCTCATCCAAAAGTCTCAAGTTTACAGTAGGTATAGCCTTCAGGCATCCCGTCAATGTTGACGCAGGGAATGTTCCCTTTTTCACCAATGAAGGGTGCTCCACTGGCGACATTGCGCTTCATTCGATGACTGTTATTCGCCTCTGTTAACTTTTTTGACACGTCAAAATGCACCACGATGCAACACAGTCAGTGGAGCTTCAGCGTAACTGAATTCCTCACCTAGAGAATCTGAAAGATGTTATTGACATCGGCATGCGTTAAACAAGGTCACAGTTTAGATGATTTCAAGCCAACTCAAGTTTTTCTTTATTGCCAAACAACTCTGCATATCCAATAAAGTACTGATTTTGTGAAACGGAAATGTTTAGATTTTTGTGATCAATGATCATCATCATATTCTCTCTCATCCCTCCTCAGGACCTGCGTGCGTTGGTGCTGCTGCTCTCAGTGCATCCTCCACAGGCGTTAGACCCCGCCCTCGGCCCCACCCTCCACGAGCTGCTGGGCCGGTGTCGGGCCTGCGTACAACAACGCACAGCCTTGGAGCTGGAGGCCAAAGACAGCAAGGCCAAAGGTAAGGCTGGCTGAAATGGGATTTAACCCATTTTGACCTGAGATCAGATTCTAAAAATGTCTTCTACATCCTGACAGTTTTCTGAAAAATCTATGTTTCTATGTCAGTCGTTCTTTGATTTTTCAAAAATAGCAGACCTACAAGCTCATAGCGCACCACTCGGTGGCTCGCTATGAGCTTGTAGATCTGCTATTTTTCAATAGCTAAAGCATAACATAATGCTGACACCAAAAGGGGTTCCCGCCCCAAAATGGGTTAAGCTGTTCTATCAATCAGTCAATTAGCCTTATTGTCACAGCACAATTACAGGTAAAAGTGAGCTTTCACATTTGCAGTTTTTAAAGAGTAAATAAAGAATTAAAAGTAAAAGAAGGGGGAATGAGATTATCCAGAACCAGACATTCCCAAGTAGTGGTAAAGAGAGTTCACCCAGAATACAAAACCGGTAACCATTTATCAAGCCATGTCTTTTGGGTGTGATTTGACGAGGTTTGTACGTCTCTTGTCAAGATGTGTGCCGTCAACCCAATACAATGGAGCTCAATGGCATTTGGTTTGGCCCTCAAAGCAACAAATTACACATTTGTAAATTACATGTAATGTAAATTTCCCAGACATGATAGTGGTCCACCTGTGTGATCATGGCCGGTAGAAAAATGTAACCACCACCGTCTTTTGCCTCCAAATTTTGTCCAACCCTCACCAAATTATGGTACGAGTATACTAATGACACTGAGGTATCACATTGACATGATGCGTTAATTGAGGTTTTATTCCGCAGCTGAGGAGGAGGGAGCCACCCCAGTGAAGCGTCGGCGGGTGAGCAGCGATGAGGAGCGAGCCGGCGAGGGCACCAGCTCCTCCATGATGGGCTCGTCAGCCTCCATGCCCTCCACCTCCGCTGCCTCCTCCTCCACGGCCCTCCCGCCGTGCGGCGAGCTGAAGGCACAGGCCGACCACCAGGAGGCGCTCACGCCCGCTAGCACTTCGGACACGGAGACGCGCGACTCCTCCTCCCTGATCGACCCCGGCACCGAGCAGGACCCGCCCTCTCCTCCCGACCCCACCCCTACCACTGCAGCCCCGGCCCCCAACAACATGGAGGCTGCTTCTTCCCCAAATACTGCCGCCGCCAAGGAGGAGAAGATGGAGGCCTCGTCTTCCTCCTCCACCTCGTCCTCATCTTCCTCCTCCTCCTCTTCCTCCATGCAGGAAGTCGGGGAGACGTACATCCGCGGGGAGGACCCCGAGCCGCCGCCTCCTCGGCACGACGAGGAGGAGGAGGACAGGAGGAAGAGGAGGTGTGGCGGGGAGGCCTCGTCCGCTGCCTCAGAGGAGACCAAGGAGCAGAAGGAGATGATGGCTTCCTCTAACGCCCACGCCCAGCCCCTAGTGGAGGACGCCATGTTCCCGTCAGCCCTGGGAATGGTGGGGGAGGGGCCAGAGGTCAGCGGTCACGCTCCCACAGCTGTCATGGCACACGCCGGCCCGCCCCCAGACATGCTGGACATGCTGTACAGGACGGTGGAAGCCACCATTGCCATAGTTACTAAACTGACTGGCAAAGGGCCCTGCCCCCCCTCCTCGTGACATCATCAACTCACAGCGCTTTCAGATCTTTGAGAAATCTTTCTTTTCCTTCTTTTCTTTTCCTTTCTTTCTTTTCTTTTCTTTAAGCTGAATCATGGTCTTGGTTGAGGACTTCCTTTCCCTGTGTTCTTGTTTGGGTTTCTTCTTTTGCTGTATGTGTTGCGCTGGCCTTATGCTCATGACGTATTTAAATTGGTTGGCTCTGTGCTGCGGTCTGTCCGTGATTTCAAAACCTTGTGGCTTTCAATTGCCGCCATCTTCCTCCCCCTGGTGTTATGCTCAAAAGAAACATCCCTGGACAACAAGTTGCACAGCCTGCCATTCGTTTGACAAAACAAGAAGAAAAATATCAAGTTGTACAAGCTATAGCACATTTCTTTCAAAGGGCAAAAAAAAATCGTTTTTTGTTTGTTTTTTTTAGTTTTGCCTTTTTTTTTACTGATTTACTGAGTTTCTTTAGAAAGTGATTTTATTCGTTTGAGGTTTGCTGTAACGGGGAAAGGTTTACAGAAATTTTAGTCTGTTTATGTAATTTAATTTTATTGCATTTTTACTGTGTATAAAATTGTGTCCCCTGTGCCAGTTTTGTACTTTAATGAAAAAGAGGCGAAAATTGCCTTGGCTTTTTTCTGTGGTTAAATATCCAAACTAAGTTTACCTGTACATTAAAAGAACCACAAGAAACTTGATTCTGTAAAGAATCCTCTCTAGTCATTGCCTGAAGGTGTATATGAAAAATTATATATATATATAAATAACTTTATATATATATATGAATATATAAAAATGGTGCTTTATTTGACTGTGGCTGAAATAAAGCACACTTGATGTAACAGTTGGAGCTTTATTTTATTTACTGAAATACATTCCATAATCTATTGTCATTCTTGCTTCTTTTGCTGTTTGGTTTTTTCCTGATTTTATTTTAATAGAGATAAATTAATAAAAACTTTAATATGAATAATTATGAACAGAAATCTATTTTGAGACATGAGATTTGTTTTCTTTCTTTCTCACCCGACACCCGAATGTACAGCTGTTATGGTTCAAGATTTCTACAGAGCATACTGTACTGTTATGAGGTGGTTTCCAACACCGGTGAAGCTTCAAATACAGTATACTGTAAGAGTTGATCCAAAAATGGACGTAAACATTATTAGGGCACGATCACTTTTATTCTACCTACTAGATTCTGCCAATGCATTTCAATGGGAATTGAGTGGGGGGGTTTTTTAAATCCGCAAATGGAAGCAAACCGCTCCATTCCCATTGAAATGCTTTGGCAGAATCCAATCCACCCTCAGAATAAAAGTGCGGTGTGACCGTGCCCTTATTCTGCAAAAGGAGACGTGTGAAAAATTGAGCAGGAATTATTTAATCTAGCAAAAAGCTATGTTATCCGAACATTGGACATACTGTGTTATGGACAGGGGTGTTGAATATTATAAATTAATAATGTATATGCTAATTCTGGCTGTTAATTTCATTGATTCATGTTTAGACTAGACTTACTGTCTATTCCCAAATCATCTCCATTATTATTAGTGCCTTCATCTCTTTTAATCTGTTTGAAATATTGTGTCAGAGCTTTAAAGTATTATTTCTGCAATATGAGAATAGCATGTTGGGACCTTGTATTAACAATCTTGACAGTTGTACATGCATCTTTTCACAATTTAGAATGTCTGAGCTCTTGATCGCAAACTAGGAGAAATATGGCGCACTCACTATCCTCCATAAATGCACCATGTCTCTGCATGCGTGTGTGTGTGTGTGTGTAAGTCGAGAACCGTTTCACCCACCGACTTCACATTCAACACACACCATCCACACCCCCGCAGGGAGTGCAGTGCCCTGTATAGAGTCGGTCGGACCCACAGTTATCCAGAACCACCACAAAAAGGCTCTGGTCAGGCTCTGCCAGTGGGCCTAATGAGTCCAACTCCTTTCACCTGGGCCAGGCTCTGCCACTGTCTGCCAGTGGGCCTAATGAGGCCAACTCCTTTCACCTGGGCCAGGCTCTGCAAGTGGGCCTAATGAGGCAAACTCCTTTCACCTGGGCCAGGCTCTGCAAGTGGGCCTAATGAGGCAAACTCCTTTCACCAGTGCAGAGACACAGGCACATACACAGATCTCCATGTGGGACACCGACTGACAGTTAAAACGGGTGGTATGACAACGTATATCATTAGGTTCCCAAGTTGCATCGTTCCCAAGTAGGCTGGCTGGCTGGCTGTTGGTTTGAGCACAGAATGTAGGCCAGTCAATCTAAGCTTAAAAAAAAAGGGGGTGACCCACAAACTGCAAGAAGGCAGGCAGACAGACACATACTGTACTGTACAGAGATCTCCATATACAGTATGCATAAAAGGGACACAGCAAGACAGACAGGTGCAAAAAACCCTTGTGTGAAGTGAGGGCCATCTTTTGAGGCACGCAGAAAGGTAAGAAAGTTTCAATTTTATTTGTCCTTCACTAGGATATTCCTATCATTCTGGTGGACAGTCCAAATGTTGAAAGACAGTTCAACAAAACTATTAGCCCTCCAAGCAGAACCCAAATGCTACTGAAGTTTCTGACATTTGTTAGACCCAGTGCATTGGGTCCTGTTGCACTACTACCATGCCACCTGTTTAAAACATTTACTCCATGTTTAGCGCCTCTCCGCGCTCTATGACGAAATGTTTCCGTGTGAGGCTTTCTGAATATGTAAAGTATAAGTACCCATACATGCCGCTGCGATAATCTCCTGTGGCGCAGAAGCCGTTAAGTATTTTTAATATATGTTTGCCCGATTTGGAAGCTTGGATTCTTCTCTTCCTTCCTTGTTTATTGACACCTCATTGTACCGCCTATCTGGCTAGCTAGTGGCGCTATAGCTATGACACAGCAGATCAGAGGCAGGGACGTAGCCTCACAAGCCAACCGCACACCGGGAGGCGGTACAAATTACGCCTTTGTCTCCTCCTGCCTAATACTCCCTGCAGGTATCCCCAGCCCATACTTGGCCTATTACATGCAGTAATATCACCCTCCCTGCCCAGGTTCCGTCCCCAGAACACAGCAATTGACAAAGCCGGATTCACCCTGGATTCAGCAGCTAAATCACTTTTTAATGAGTAAAGAAACTGAATTCCATTTATATAGGCATTTGTTGGCACTTATAAGCATGCTACTTTTGATTTATTTCATTTGCATTTTATAATAAGGCAGAAATTGATCCTTTTCTCACATACATGTATTGTACAGTGTATTCACACTTTGTGAATATCAGTGTAGTGTTCTGAATCTATATATGAGCATGTTCGTAACCCTCAAGCTTGTTGAAGGTTCACGTATCAACCATTGGAACAATACAAAAAGAAATGCCAGGGATAATAAATTGTTCCTTTATGGCCTTTGTGGCGGTTCATTGTGAATACTCATGAATGATGTAGACGTTCCTGAACTATAGTCATCCCAAATGTGTACAGCATGTGTGTGGAGTAGGGGTGCAACAGTTAATCGAATTATTAAAAAAAAAATATATATATATATATATATATCGATTAATAATGTAGCCACTGAAAAGTAATAAAATAAAATCACAGAATGTAATACTGATAACTAATGAAAATAGCAGATCTATTGGACAAGCAGAGTAAGCTCACAATGTTGTGACCTACTGTAATAGATCTGCTATTTTTAAAGATGACATTATTTTAAATATAAAAAACACGTCTCGATTATTCGATTGAAAAGCAATTGATGGAAGAATCACTACAAAATGTATGTATAGTTGCATCCCTAGTGTGTACTGTAGATACAGTACATACAGTAATGTGTTCTCAGAGAAAGTCACTGTCACTCGTCTCACCAACATCAGTAATATTTGTTTCTACTTTGCTACTGTTACTGTGCTTTCCCATTATTTCCATCTCTTCTCAATCTTCTCCTGATGTATGAGCGTTAGTTACTGTCCCGTTGCCGGCCACGCTATGCGCTACAGTCTTCTCTGGCTCCACCACCTGTGATGACTTGCTGTCACTTCTCGCCTACAATACAATACACATCAGGTACTACAATTTACAATTTTGGCATTTAGCAGCTCTTAATCAATAGCGACTTACAGAAAGCAAGGACAACACAAGGTAATGCATCCAAAGCATAGAAATAGTAATCAAGGATCATAGGTAAACCAAGAAACTATCACCAGTCTAGAATATCCTAAAGATCAATAATCTGTACATTGAAACTATACACACTATCAACAATGATATACACACTGTCAACAATGACGTGTCTACATAACATGCTATCTAAATTACATTTTAGGCTTATGCAATTTTTACATTGCATAAGCCTGCAAGGTCGTCATAATAATATGGCCGAGCTCAGAATGAGTAGGCTACTTACCCGCTCTGAGGTTTCAGACTCTGAGGTTTCAGACGCTGAGGTTTCAGACTCTGTGGTTTCAGTCTCTGTGGTCATACCTGTATTTCTGAGAGGACAACAATCACATCACATTCAAATTCCTTTGGATGTGAAGTGTGATTGATTGATTGAAATTGATTGATTGAAATATTTATTAACAGTTTGTAGAATTTACAGTACATTTTAAGCACAAACTCAATACAAAGACTGTCAACTGTGAGTGGACGACCCAATTAAGCATTACACTTGTTTACAACAGGGTCCACATTGTTCAATTCATCAAAACATTTAAAGACATACAAACATTTAGAGACATACAAATAGACATTTCTATGTAGCTAAATTCATCATATGGGAAGCAAAAAAGGGAAAAGATACAATATACAGTGAGGGAAAATGGGGTGGGGGGGGGGGGGGGGGGTGGGGGGGATTCAGATTTTACAGAGGCCAGTTTCGAATTGCAGCCATCCGTAGGTGCCCTTTGAGAGCGGTTTTGAAGGAGTCAAGGGATTCACATGTCTTAATGACTGTTGGTAGGGCGTTCCACATTTTGGTGGCATAGGAGCGAAAAGAATTTAGTCCCTTGTTTGTGCCGAATCTGGGTTGTACATGGTTTGTTGTACTCCCTCTGGTGTTGTGGGTGTGGACTTCGTTTACACTAAGGAAGTATTTAGACAGGTACATGGGTATCTTAGTGGTGTATCGAATCTTGTGGACCAGACCCATTGCAAGATGCTGTACTCTGTCGTCGACCCTAAGCCATCCCAGCCTGTCAAAGTGGGCAGGGGTGAGGTGGGTTCGGGGGGTGAGGCCAAGTAGGAGCCTGACCAGTTTGTTTTGGGAGGTCTGGAGCCTTGTTTTAAGGGCCTTTGAGGTGCTGTGGTACCAAGAGGTGGATGCATAGTCAAAGAAACCTTGTACGAGGGCTCCTGTTAAGGTCTTCAAGGTGTTTTTGCTGACCAGTGAGGAGATCCTGTAAAGGAATCTTGTTCTTTGATTGACTTTTTTGATTACGTTGGTGGCCATCTTATCACCGGAAAGATTGGCCTCCAGGATGGAACCTAGGTAGGTAATTTGATCTTTTCGTGTGATAATATTGTCACCCACTCTAACCAAGAAGCCATCTGCCTTGCTGAGATTACTATTTGATCCGAAGCGGATGGATTCAGTTTTTCCCAGGTGTAAGGATAGTTTGTTATCAGCGAGCCAGGTGCAGATTCTACCAAGTTCAGAGCTGAGGGTCTTTTCAACCTGCAGTTTGTTCCTGTCCGAGACCAGCAGTGCTGAGTCATCTGCGAACAGGAACAAGTTGCAGTCACAAGCTGAAGTCATGTCGTTAACATATATTAGGAACAGTAAAGGCCCTAGTATGCTTCCTTGTGGGACGCCACAGCTCACTGGGAGGGGAGGGGACAGTGTTCCGTTCACCTCCACCATCTGTTCTCTCCCCTCCAGGTAGGATTGCATCCAGCTCACTGATGTGCTATCAAAACCAATAGCTTTAAGCTTGTTAACCAGTATGGAGTGGTTCACGGTGTCAAAAGCCTTTTGGAGGTCCAGCATGACCATGCCGCAGTATTTTCCAGCGTCCACCTCGTGTTTGATGTGGTCGCTCAAATAGAGGAGGCATGTGTCAGTGGAGTGGGATGTTCTGAAACCAGATTGGAACTCGTACAGCAATTTATTAGTGGCAAGATACTTTTCAACCTGTTCATAGACTATTTTTTCCATCACTTTCGAGATGGAGCTTAGAATAGAAATAGGGCGGTAGTTGCCGGGTTCTAATTTACTCCCTTTTTTGTACAAGGGGGTTACTTTGGCCAGTTTAAAATCTTGGGGGACCTGTCCCTGTTTGATGGAGAGGTTAACTATGTGGGTGATGACTGGAGCTATGGAAAAGGCTGAGTCTCTGAGAAATTTGGAGGGGATATTGTCATGGCCAGTGGCCTTGTGGGGTTGTAGGGCACTCAGTTTTTTAAGTACCTCCTCGGTTGTTACCATTGCCATTTTGAAATCATCTTTACAAACACCAAGGTTTTTGTAGAAGGCTTTGATGTGCTCTACACCAAAACGCCCAGAGTGGGAGGGCAGTTTGCTAACCAGCTTTGTTGCAATGTTTGTAAAGAAGATGTCCAGGTGGTTGGCTACATCAAGCTTATCAGTGATGAGGGTGTTATTCGATTTGATGTTTATGTTAGTAAACCTGGTTTTTAGTTTCTGACCACAGCCTAGTTGGTTGTTTAGTAACTTCCAGAGTTCCCGAGGATTGTTTTTGATTTCCTCTGCTTTATCATTGATAAAGTTACATTTGGCAGATTTGGTCATGGCAATTACACCGTTTCTTAGCTTGTTACACTGGGTTTTTAGGTTGCACAGTTTGGTTTGGAGATTACTGTCGAAGCGCTTGGCTAGCATGGACTTGCATTTAAGAAGTTCAGAGCATTTGTTGTCTCTGGCTTTCATTGCAGTCAGTATGTCCGAATTCATCCATGGCTCCGAGCGGGTTTTGACCCTGATGGTTCTCAAAGGAGCCATGATGTTTAGTACTGATGTAAATTTGGTTTTAAAGCCAAGCCATGCTTCTTCGACTAGTGAGCTCCTGAGCACATCGGACCAATCCAGACTCTCCAGTTCAAGGTTAAAGGCCTCACTAGAGTAGGTTTTGAGGTCCCTAGATATGACTGTTTTGTGACAGTCAAACTTTAGTTTTTGTATTTTGCGGGTACAGAAAATCATAAAATGATCACTGAGCCCACATACAATAACCCCTTTCTTGGAGATTCTGGATTTGTCCGAGGTCAGAATGAGATCAATGACAGTTTGAGTAGAATCACACACTCTTGTGGGTTGGGTAATTAGCTGACTGACACCATGCAGATCACAAAACCGACTAAATGACTTAAACACAGGTGCTTCCTTACGAAGCATATCCGTATTGCAGTCGCCAATCAGGATTTTCTCTACACATTCCTCCCCAGCTAGGCACCCCTCAAGTATATCATAGAACCCATTCTGATCGGGCGGTCTATAGACGGTGCCAACTAATACTGATTTAGCATTTTTGAAAATTAATTCAACCCACACAGTTTCAATTTCATCATGCTGTAAGTCAGTACGAGTAACATATTCAGTGTCTTTGTGAATATACATGCACACGCCGCCGCCATGCCTGTTTCTGTCGTTCCTAATGATAGTATAGTGAGATACTGTATAGAGTACCATTTCCCAAACACTGGGTCGGGGAAACATTTGTGGGTCGCAGACACATTTTTAAGGGTCACTTTGATTTTTGTTTCCTAGATTTAGCTTCTAGTCATTATTAAACAAATACATTCCCAAGAAAGCAAAACTAAATAATTAAATTAAAAATAAAATTCATTCAAAATCTAAGAAATACCATGAATTAGAAAACAAATGTTTAAGAAGTAGTGAAAATAGCCGATCTACAAGCTCACAACGCATCACTTCGCGCCACGTTGTGAGCTTATTCGGCTATTTTCACTAGTTTGGGTCCCTGGGAAACGTTTCATTGCTTTTGGGTCACGGGCTAAAAGGTTTGGGAACCACTGGTATAGAGTGTTAGATACTTACATGTAGCCATTACTGGGCTTGCCAATGTCAAAACTCTCCGTGTCAGAATCCTCCTGATGTTTTTTTATCCTTCTGAACCTGGGAGGGAAAAGGACACAGTGATTATGAACTTTTCATTATGAAATTAGAATGAACAGTCTATTCAAATGTCTTTACAGCATTGGTTCTCAAACATTTTCATATCAAGGACCCCGAATTGTATTTGGCCGCGGCAGAACCCCTTTTGAAATTATTTTGTGCAAGGGACCCCCATAAGAGAAGATTTGTCAAGATTGGTCAGAATCTTCTGAAAATAGCAATCTGTATAAGGTCACAAGTTAACACATCGCGATCTGAAAAATAAGGATCCCTGCATCCCTTAAAAATGCCTCTCCTTTCCTTCTTCTACATGTCCTCATGTGGTTGTTTGAACTAGCATAATGATTTTCTACTGTAGATCAGTGGGATTTTAACAATTTTTGCCTCTTTCTAATATTATTTGTCAATTTGGCCAATGTTTGACAAGTTTTTATAGTAAAGTTTGTTGAGTACTTTTGATGCAGTAATAGCCTTTTTTATTGTATTTTCTTTTTTGAGGGGCGCTAGCCCCTCCTATGCCCAGCTTTGTCCGTTTGTGTAAACACAAACATGATGATTTGATCACCCCATAGCGATGATTTGATTGGCTGAGCAAACTACCAATTGAGGATAAAAAGTGAGGGCAGAAAAGTGAAGACGCCAAAAGTGATTGGCCAAATGACATTTGTGATGATTTAATTGGCTGAGCATGGAATGTGATACAGTATATGATGATAAGAGCATCCCTCACTTCACACGGGTGTGATTTTCAGGTATTCAAAATAAAAAGGTCTTAAAAGTCCTTATATTGTCACTTCATTGTCATCTGGGGACCCCCCAAGAACATGTGGGGACCTGTCCCACAGGTTGAGAACCAGTGTTGTAGATAAAGTCCTCTTTTTGGACTCCATTTAGGACACTTACTTGACAATGGTGAATGTCACCATCAACAACAGTCCCAGCATGCTCAGGGCCAGTAGAACACCCAGGGCGATCACTGTGGCCTGGTTGGTGGAAGGACCACCTTCCTCCTCCTCCACTTCATGCTGTAGCCCCTCCCCAAACACTTTCTCTAGCTCCGCCGTCACCGTCACAGATTCACTCTTCAACTTCCTGTTTACGATGAATGGGACCATGTGACTTACAGAGTTAATGAGTTGATAATCAATTACTTATGTTACCTAAAACAATATCTGCCTAGGAGAATTGGAAAATGTCAAAGGCAATGCCCTGATAGCTTTGAATGTCAAAATGTCTTACTCTATAACCTCTTCAGAGGAAACGACGACCTGTTCATTTATAGAAATGAAGCTTATGAAAGACTTTGAGCTTCCTCTTGACAAGCGGTAACCAGAGTGTCCATGTGTATTGCTGCCACTACTGCCAGAAACATCAATCACCTTCACAGTCCAGCCCAGGGCTTTACCTAAAGACCTGAAATTAGTAAAGACAGAGAATTGAACTCTATTCTAGGTACAGTATCTGTCCAGGGACACATACAAATACAAAACTGCCAGCTTTAGACTCTCGTACGTTTTTGCACACAAATTCAGAAACCATCATGATTATGAGGAAATGTTAGTAGCATGGTGAAAGCATTGTAAGCATACAAGGAGGAAGAGGAGGTACAAACAACATACGTACTCCTCCATCTCTGCAACTTTCTTCTCCACTATGTTGGCGGGCTGGTTGATGGAGATGATAACTATGTCACTGCTGCTTGCACTTCCCTTCACCTCCACCTGGGGGGAGTGAGGGGATGGGAATGGTAGGCAGAATCATAGGGCAGAATGAAGATGCATTCTCTGTGGCAAACTACTGTCTCTACCACCACCATCAATTAATATACTTGTGTGTAGCTAAACGGGACGAGCACAACACTAACATATATCCAAGCACATGATTTACAACTCCTGTGCTCACTATAGCCTATTTCAGGGTGTTTAATACTATGCTTGATTTTGTGGAGGCCCACATAGAATCCAATCACTTATCCATACTCACTTCCACCTTAGTGGTTGCAAAAAGTCCCTTGGGGTCTGTGGCTTTCACTTGTAAAGCCATCTCCTCTCCAGCTAAAGCTGTTACTGACACCACAAAGACCTCGCCGGTGGAATGGTCTATGTCAAAATAGTCACTGGCTGCCGACAAACTGTACACAAGCTGACCGCTCTCCCCGATGTCAGGGTCTGTGGCCTGGAAGGAACAGACAACAGTTAGAGAAGTACGCGTGTACAGTAATTATTTTTAAGTCATTACTTTACACCTCTGAATGATTATGGTAAGAACTAAGAAAACAGTGGCTGAGATACATACTGCTGGTCTGGCTGCTCTGGCATGATTTTCAAAGAAGCCATTGGACTTTCTGTGAGAGACTTGCAGACACTGTCTAACATGGTCACTGTGTGTATTCTCATTATTACTTGTGCCAGTGGCGCACAAGTATGGTGATGGTAGCCGTCCGTCCGTCTGTCCGTCTGTGTGTGTGTGTGTGTGTGTGTGGGTGGGTATGTGGCCAGATCAGCAGATCTTGTTCGCACTTCGCAGCATAGCTTGGTAAAATAAATGACCGTATGATGTTCATACTGTAATTGATACATATATGTTCCACCCTGACCCATTTCAACTTGATTAGATTTGGGAAGTCTGTGAGGTCTTTACTTTAACTTGGATGACAGGAGATTTGTACGGGGCGATGCTGAAGATCTTCACATTATAGGATTCACTGGAGAACTGTGGCGTCTCATTCACATCCTCCACCTGCACTTTGACCTGCAGAGAGAATTCACAGTTTAAGGAGACTGGCATATGCTGGGGGGCTGGGGTCTGTGGCTGACCCAAAACAATAAAAAAAAGTAATTCAAAAAAATACTTTGGGCTGTCTTTGGGCCGATTACCTGTGCCAGTCCGTGCCTGATCAGAGTGATATAGGTACTGTATATGTCCAGTGGTTCTCAAACTTTTACATTTTGAGGATTTAGAAGGCCCCGAAGGAACCCTGAGGGTCCCTGGACCCCACTTTAAGAGCCACTAGTCTATATACAGTATGACTATATTCATGTGCATGTCTATTGCTATGTTGTATGTTTAAAGAAATGGGTTGTACCAATGCAACGGCCGATGTAGGGGGCACCCTGGTATCCACTGCCTCCACCTCCAGAATGTACCAGTCCTGGGTCTCCTTATCCAGTGTCTCTATGGCAGTGAGGGCTCCACTGGCATCGATGGAGAACAGGTCTCTGTGTGTTGTCAGTGTGTAGGTGACGTCATGGTCGCCGCCTGCAGAGGCCTTGACGGCCCCAACAGACGTTCCCATTGGCTGATTCTCTGGAAGGCGGAAGTTGTAGGAGGAGTTTTCAAAGACCACGCCCTCCGTCAGGGTGTTGATTCTGAGCTCGATGACAACACCGGCTGTATAAAGAACACATATACACATTTACCATGTACCAGTGGTGTAAAGTCACTAAGTAGTAAGTACATGGACTCAAATACTGTACTTAAGTACAATTGTGAGGTATTTTCACTTTCTTCAGTATTTCATATTCACAGTTTTCAATACTTTTTGATGATGTTTTGATGATGATGATGTTGGTAATGCCAAATCATTGCTGGTGGACAGACCTGTGGAGTTGAGTGGAGGTTGTCCGTGGTCCTTTGCCATGGCTGTGAGCTCTAGCGTGGTATCCTCAGTGACATGAGCAAGGTCAGAGGTCAAGGTCACTGCCCCCGTCTCACTGTCCACAGCCAAATATGGAGAAGCTCCTTCAGAGAAACTACAAGGTCAGAGAAAAGACCAACATGTCAATCACACATTATCCACTTTTGTATATGCTTATACCTACATGAAACCATTTCAGGAACACACTGAATATGATTATTTGGGTAATAATTAATTTGTTTTTCATTACTGTGTGCCTGTAGTTTCAGTAAATTAATGTTGGCGCTGTCAAGATGGCTGTCTTCAACAGACACGTACCAACAACACCACATGTCTGCTAGCAGCGTTTCACAGTACAAAATCCACTTACACTTATCTTCGGCTGAGAGGGGTGGAGTGGGAGCTAATCCTCACTGGTGGGTGGGGCCCTATCTGATACTAACGACTCGAGGCACACCTGTGGAGGACCTACATATGCCCAGGTGGTATCGGCAGACATTCAAACATTTGCCTTTGCCTGGAGAAGTGTAACCTCGTGTCACCAGGCTTGCCACCTCGGAGGAAAGCCTGTCCTATGTTACGAAATTGCAGTGTGATCCGGTTGGGAGCGGATGATATCTTAAGTCATGTTATAGTTACTGTTTTGTAATCATCAGGCCGGAGCCCTCAAACCAGAGCTTTCTTTCCCTCAAACCGGAAGAATAATACCTTCCCAATAAAAGCGTAGTTTTGCTGATTTCTAAAATACAAAATATAAATGTGAGTGTGCTTTCCAGAGACTATTTAGCGTCTGTATACCTTTGTTATCCCACAGGGAAATTCTATTCTCATCGCAGCTAGGCTGTACGAGAGAGCGAGTCACTCTTTTATTGGGAAGGTATTTGGTTTGAAGGAAGAATGATGAACCTCCAGAAAGGGCAGATGCACCGTGTGTTTGGCTCTAACAAACAAGTCTGACGTTTTTTGGTTGTATTTTTGATGACACATGCCACAGTGTGAGTTCATCATTAACCAAAGAAATGGCTACCAAGGGAAAGGAAGTTCTGGTTTAGCCTAATGACTACAAAACAATGACCACAACATGACATAAGATAATATCTTAAAACCCAAAAAGGAATGCTGCCCAGGCTACTGGGGGAACCCCACAGCTATGTGTGATGCATACTATTTACATTTCCATCACCAGTGCACACCATCATCATCAATGTTTCTGATCACTTATTAAAGCCTGAATAAATACTGTGAAACTTCAATCCTGTCTGGTTTCTACCGGCAGTAGACTTCTAGCCAGCAGACTTCCTCTTATTACCCAAAGACATTTATTTTACACTACTGTATATTTAAAAGTATACCAAAGTATGTGTCCAATGAAGAACATTTTCAAAAACATATTCAAAATCTCGAGCTGTCCTTCAAGTTTGTGAACAGATTGGATGAAACACCAACCTGTAAGTGATGAGGGAGTTGTTCCCTGAGTCTTTATCAGTAGCAAACAGCGTCAACACCACATCTCCTTCCTTAGCGTCTTTCACCAAGATGCTGTTGGTGTAAATGCTGGCACTGAACACTGGTGTGTTGTCATTGATGTCTGTGATGCTCACAGTGATGGTGGTGAAGTTCTACAACATAGCATTTAACATGGTGTCAGCAATGGAGGTTGTGTTGATTTGCATACAGGGTCAAATACAGGTGAACAAACTCAGGTTCCATGAAAAACTGTTCCTGTTTTTCACTGCAGAGCTGTGCTATAAAGTTTTACAGGACCATAACAGTGTTACAGTATAACATGTTTACATAAACCTTGATTTATTTATTTTTATATCATAGTTGTTTACATTTTGTATCTGTACATCTTGTAAAGAACTACTTGTCCCGGAATATTGATACAACACTTCGCACATTTGAATGGCTTGTTTTAGAGTCATTTATTGTAAAAGTCAAACTATATGTAGCCAGGCAAAGTTGAGCCTCAAGGGCCACCGTAGACTGGCTGCCCTGACACTTCCTTGCCAATCAGTGTTGACTATTTAAAGGCCCTGCAGTCTAACAAACAGGTTTCTTGGTGTTGGCTGTGGGTCCTGAGATCATGTCTTAATTGTCCCTGCCTTGGTGAGTAACATGATGGATAGATGTTATTTAGATTGTACTAAATAAGTGTTTTCTAAATAAGTATTATGATTATTACTTGCGCAAGCAGAGCGCGCAAGTAATGTTTTCGCCCGGTCTCTTCCGCCGTGACAGCTGTCCCGCCATTCGATGTTTATGCAGAAAAACATCAAATCTGTGCCTGTTTTGCTGGGACCAAATGACCACAAATGACCATATTTCTTACGTCATCATTTAGAGCTAGTCATACGTATACTATATACATAATCAGTAAAAATAAAATAGCAAATTGTGCCTGATCTGCTGGGACCAGAGTATGTGGTGTGTATATGTATGACTAGCTCTTAATGATGACGTAAGAAATATGGTCATTTGTGGTCATTTGGTCCCAGCAAACCAGGCACAGATTTGCTGTTTTCTTGCATAAACATCAAATGGAGGGACAGCTGTCACGTTTTTTGGCGCAAAGTAACCACAGTATACCGCTAATCAACTTACAACTACACACTTTATACAGTATAGAGTATAGAGTATATATGTATACGTATATAGTATATGCCTATATACTATATATATACTATATATATTTCTTACGTCATCATTTAGAGCTAGTCATACGTATACTATATACATAATCAGTAAAAATAAAATAGCAAATTGTGCCTGATCTGCTGGGACCAGAGTATGTGGTGTGTATATGTATGACTAGCTCTTAATGATGACGTAAGAAATATGGTCATTTGTGGTAATTTGGTCCCAGCAAAACAGGAACAGATTTGCTGTTTTCTTGCATAAACATCAAATGGCGGGACAGCTGTCACGGTTTTTGGCGCAAAGTAACCACAGTATAACGCTAATCAACTTACAACTACACACTTTATATAGTATATATGTATACGTATATAGTATATGCCTATATAGTATATGCCTGCTTTGCTGGGACCAAACGACCACAAATGACCATATCTCTTACGTCATCATTTAGAGCTAGTCATACGTATACTATATACATAATCAGTAAAAATAAAATAGCAAGTTGTGCCTGATCTGCTGGGACCAGAGTACGTAGTGTGTATATGTATGACTAGCTCTTTACCCAAACTTATATAGATAGAAACTTGAATCATACTTAATAATACTAGGTGTTTATATGCAGGTAGGTAGGTAGGTAGCAAATAGTTACATCTAAAAATTATACATTTCAAACGTTCCTTCACAGAGATACTGAGATTTGACAGTTTACAGCGGTCGAAAGGACTTGCGCACTCTGCTTGCGCACTAGTTGGCCATTTATGGCCTACTAGTGTGCAACAAGCAAGTATGCACTCGACAGAGTGCAGTTCTAGTTTGTTACTATACTACCCTACCCAGGGTGAGTTCATGTGCCTGGAAGTGATGAGCTCATGTGCCAGAGGGGCCGATGTGAATGAACACAGAATCAAATGGGTATATACATCATATCAAATTGTTGTTGCAATGATTTATTTGTTTAACTTTATAGTGTACTAAATGTTTTGTTTTCACTTCCATATAGATGTCACCACTGCTGTTTTGTTTAGACTGATTTTAGTGTTTGGTTTTATTTAATTGAGCCATTTCTTTTGTAATGTGTTTTATGTTAGAAATCGATTACAATCCACATCATATTTAATTGGCTATTTAATCGTTTTAAATATATATATATATATATATATATATATATAGCCTATTGAATATTGATTGTTCTATCTAATTTAAATAAAACATCCATATGCTTGGGGGAAACTCATGTCTCAACTCTCATTGGCGAACTTGTGTATATTGGGGAACCCGATTTAGAGGTCATTCATTGTATTTCCTTGATACCAACATCATATCAGGGTGGTGTAGTCATACATTTTTTTATCATTAAGAGTAAATTCCTTTTCCACCAGGTTACACACACTATATATATATATATATATATATATATATATATATAAAGCATTTAAATTTAGCTTAATCTATACCAGCTGCAATGTTAGTGATGACTGTGGTATTGCTACCTCTCTCTGTGGTGTTCCTCCATCTGAGGCTTTAATAACCAGCTCATAAGAGTCTCTGCTCTCTCGGTCCAGAGCCCCCACTACCAGCAAGGTCCCATCCTTCAACACACAACATCACACACACTGGTGTCAGTAAATAATAAACATTATTACACCATGAGTGTCTGTGCATCATGATGTTCTTGTACTTATCTACTCTAATTGTCATGCATGGCACTTCCCTCTACAGCAGAAAACATTGTAGTCATTTCGTGATGCTCAGTTTGAATGCACATCGATAATGAATGAATGGTGATCGAGAATAGAATCATACGTACAGTCCATTATCTGCATCGTCTCATTGAACTGTGTGCATGCAAGGACTTGTCATTGTACCATGTGTGTACACTGTACAGTTATGTAGGTACTGTTAGACATTATTATGAATCTTGATTTATTATTTACAATGACTATACATCTGTCAGTAATATACCAAACCAAAATTAAAACCTGACGGCACATAAAACAAATATAAATGCTAAAAATACTAACTAATTTCAGATTTCTGAGCCATGATATATTTCCTTTTATACAACGACAGGGAAGCTGACCTCTGTGAACCTGAAGAGTGGGTTAGGTGAGGGGAAGGACAGGGTGACCTCTCCGTTGGGCCCAAGGTCAGCGTCGGTGGCCACGATCCTGATCACCTGCCCTGGGGACATGTCAGAGTACTTCCCTTCAGGAATGAGGAGAGCCTCGGGGAGATGAGGGAACTGTGGGCTGTTGTCATTAAAGTCCAGGACAGTGATGTTGAGCTGGGCTGTGGCATTCAGGCCTGCAACAGGCTGATCCACTGCTACCACCTAAACACAAAAGACAAAATCAATAAACGTCGGGTGGCGTCCTCATTTTAACTCAAGCTCAACAAACTGATCTCTCTATTAAATCTCATCTGCTTCTGTGGAGTTGCTAATTGGCCAGCAACAACAGAAGTATTACAAAGAAGACAATACAGTGAATAAACAGTGTTGGTGGAGAGGTTTACCTGTATGATGTAATGATCCTTTGTTTCTCTATCCAAGGTGGCATTCTTCCTCAGAGACACAACACCCTGCTGGTTGATTTCAAATGTGTCACTGGTGTAGAGGAAGAACCCTTTGGAGAATCCACCCTGTAGTAGCACAAGCACATACGCACAGAAAACTCCTGCGTGTTAATCTAACTCTGAGAGTGTAGAAACTAACCCATAAGGTTCACATACAGATTTGTTACAGTTAATGGTCAACATACATGTAATAGTGTGGTGTGTACACTGTACAATAAATAAATAACTTTTCATACAGGGCCTCTGGCCAAAATGGAAGATTTTCAGTTGCTAAATTGGTATTTTGAAATTATGTATTAATAATTAACATATAATTATGTCTTGTTAACATCTCATCAATATTCTCCTTAACATCTCCATCAGGGAAATCAGGCCCAGGCCCAAATAAAGTACTGGGGGGCAAATACCAGTAGGTCACGCTGACGCTGGACCTATTTTCCCAATCTGTTGCCTTTAGGCATGCCATGTTAGCAGTCTATGGGAAAGAAATTCATACCACGTCGAACGTGTGAAAACTGTCAGGAATACAATCTGAGCCTTGGGTCTGGGCTTGCCTGTGGGTGTGACTATACTTCTAGTTGTTGCCATATGTGCTTCTGCCCTGACTAATTGTCATTTCTTGTCATTCCAGTGCCGTCACTCACACTCATCTGCTCACTCTCAATCAGCCAATCAGAGTGTAGCTTCACACCTGCACTCTGTTCGTTTGTCACACTCAGTCTACTTAAACCCTGTTTGTCTCTTTGTTCTCTGCCAGATTATATTCCCGTGTCCCTGTGCTCTCTGCTCCAGTCCCACCAGTTTGCTTGCATTTATAGCTTTTGTTTTTTGACCACCTGCCTGGATTCTGACCTTCCTTTTGCCTGCCGGATATTGGATTTGATTGCCAGGGTTTTTGTGGATCTATGTTCATGGACTTGCTGTTGGACTTCCTTTCCTGTGAACTGCTGATTTACAATTAAAACTCTGTTTAACCTTCAACCTCTTTCTATCCGCTTCTGGGTCCTAAAATCATATCCTGACATGAAAACTATGCCGTGCTCAGACATGAAGGTGGTGAAGTGACGTGATGTCTCTCACCTCATCTCTGTCGGTGACCTCCAAGGTTAGGATGGACGATCCACTGGACAGGCTCTCAGAGACGGCCACATCGTAGCTGTCCCTGTTGAACTGTGGTGGGTTGTTGTTCACATCACGCACCTTCACCACTACCGAACCATTCCCAACTAGAGAGGGAGACCCTCCATCGGCAGCCTGGACCACTAGACTGTACACCTTTGTCTCACTGTAGTCCAGAGTGTGGCTAAGACTCAGAACCCCAGTGGAAGAGTCCAACAGGAAAACGCCAGGGGTGGAGGGAGGATTCTGCTGGAAAATATGGTAAGTGACGGTCCCGTTTGCGCCCTTGTCCGGATCCACAGCTGACAGCGTAAGTAATGGTTTACCCACTGACTCTGTTTCTGAGACTTCAACCTCGTATTCTGCCTCGGTGAACACTGGTGTGTTGTCATTGATGTCTGTGATGCTCACTGTGATGGTGGTGAAGTTCTACAACATAGCATTTAACATGGTGTCAGCAATGGAGGTTGTGTTACTGTGGTGATTTGCATACAGGGTCAAATACAGGTGAACAAACTCAGGTTCCATGAAAAAACTGTTCCTGTTATTCACTGCAGATTATATATTTTGTATCTGTACAACTTTTAAAGAATTATTCGTCCTGGAAGTACCTCTCTCTGTGGTGTTCCTCCATCGGAGGCTTTAATGACCAGTTCATAGGAGTCTCTGCTCTCTCGGTCCAGAGCCCCCACTACCAGCAAGGTCCCATCCTTCAACACACAACATCACACACACTGGTGTCAGTAAATAATACATTATTATACGATGAGTGTCTGTGCATGGCATGCATGGCACTTCCCTTTACAGCAGAAAACAATGCTCAGTTTGAATGCACATCGATAACGAATGAATGGTGATCGAGAATAGTATCATACGTACAGTCCATTATCTGCATCGTCTCATTGAACTGTGTGCATGCAAGGACTTGTCATTGTACCATGTGTGTACAGTTATGTAGGTACTGTTAGACTTTTATGAATCCTGATTTATTATTTACAATGACTATACATCTTTCAGTAATATACCAAACCAAATTTAAAACCTGACGGCACATTAAAAAAAATATATACTAACTAATTTCATGAGATTTCTGAGCCATGATATATTTCCTAGAAGCTGACCTCTGTGAACCTGAAGAGTGGGTTAGGTGAGGGGAAGGACAGGGTGACCTCTCCGTTGGGCCCAAGGTCAGCGTCGGTGGCCACGATCCTGATCACCTGCCCTGGGGACATGTCAGAGTACTGTCCTTCAGGAATGAGGAGAGCCTCGGGGAGATGAGGGAACTGTGGGCTGTTGTCATTAAAGTCCAGGACAGTGATGTTGAGCTGGGCTGTGGCATTCAGGCCTGCAACAGGCTGATCCACTGCTACCACCTAAACACAAAAGACAAAATCAATAAACGTCGGGTGGCGTCCTCATTTTAACTCAAGCTCAACAAACTGATCTCTCTATTAAATCTCATCTGCTTCTGTGGAGTTGCTAATTGGCCAGCAACAACAGAAGTATTACAAAGAAGACAATACAGTGAATAAACAGTGTTGGTGGAGAGGTTTACCTGTATGATGTAATGATCCTTTGTTTCTCTATCCAAGGTGGCATTCTTCCTCAGAGACACAACACCCTGCTGGTTGATTTCAAATGTGTCACTGGTGTAGAGGAAGAACCCTTTGGAGAATCCACCCTGTAGTAGCACAAGCACATACGCACAGAAAACTCCTGCGTGTTAATCTAACTCTGAGAGTGTAGAAACTAACCCATAAGGTTCACATACAGATTTGTTACAGTTAATGGTCAACATACATGTAATAGTGTGGTGTGTACACTGTACAATAAATAAATAACTTTTCATACAGGGCCTCTGGCCAAAATGGAAGATTTTCAGTTGCTAAATTGGTATTTTGAAATTATGTATTAATAATTAACATATAATTATGTCTTGTTAACATCTCATCAATATTCTCCTTAACATCTCCATCAGGGAAATCAGGCCCAGGCCCAAATAAAGTACTGGGGGGCAAATACCAGTAGGTCACGCTGACGCTGGACCTATTTTCCCAATCTGTTGCCTTTAGGCATGCCATGTTAGCAGTCTATGGGAAAGAAATTCATACCACGTCGAACGTGTGAAAACTGTCAGGAATACAATCTGAGCCTTGGGTCTGGGCTTGCCTGTGGGTGTGACTATACTTCTAGTTGTTGCCATATGTGCTTCTGCCCTGACTAATTGTCATTTCTTGTCATTCCAGTGCCGTCACTCACACTCATCTGCTCACTCTCAATCAGCCAATCAGAGTGTAGCTTCACACCTGCACTCTGTTCGTTTGTCACACTCAGTCTACTTAAACCCTGTTTGTCTCTTTGTTCTCTGCCAGATTATATTCCCGTGTCCCTGTGCTCTCTGCTCCAGTCCCACCAGTTTGCTTGCATTTATAGCTTTTGTTTTTTGACCACCTGCCTGGATTCTGACCTTCCTTTTGCCTGCCGGATATTGGATTTGATTGCCAGGGTTTTTGTGGATCTATGTTCATGGACTTGCTGTTGGACTTCCTTTCCTGTGAACTGCTGATTTACAATTAAAACTCTGTTTAACCTTCAACCTCTTTCTATCCGCTTCTGGGTCCTAAAATCATATCCTGACATGAAAACTATGCCGTGCTCAGACATGAAGGTGGTGAAGTGACGTGATGTCTCTCACCTCATCTCTGTCGGTGACCTCCAAGGTTAGGATGGACGATCCACTGGACAGGCTCTCAGAGACGGCCACATCGTAGCTGTCCCTGTTGAACTGTGGTGGGTTGTTGTTCACATCACGCACCTTCACCACTACCGAACCATTCCCAACTAGAGAGGGAGACCCTCCATCGGCAGCCTGGACCACTAGACTGTACACCTTTGTCTCACTGTAGTCCAGAGTGTGGCTAAGACTCAGAACCCCAGTGGAAGAGTCCAACAGGAAAACGCCAGGGGTGGAGGGAGGATTCTGCTGGAAAATATGGTAAGTGACGGTCCCGTTTGCGCCCTTGTCCGGATCCACAGCTGACAGCGTAAGTAATGGTTTACCCACTGACTCTGTTTCTGAGACTTCAACCTCGTATTCTGCCTCGGTGAACACTGGTGTGTTGTCATTGATGTCTGTGATGCTCACTGTGATGGTGGTGAAGTTCTACAACATAGCATTTAACATGGTGTCAGCAATGGAGGTTGTGTTACTGTGGTGATTTGCATACAGGGTCAAATACAGGTGAACAAACTCAGGTTCCATGAAAAAACTGTTCCTGTTATTCACTGCAGATTATATATTTTGTATCTGTACAACTTTTAAAGAATTATTCGTCCTGGAAGTACCTCTCTCTGTGGTGTTCCTCCATCGGAGGCTTTAATGACCAGTTCATAGGAGTCTCTGCTCTCTCGGTCCAGAGCCCCCACTACCAGCAAGGTCCCATCCTTCAACACACAACATCACACACACTGGTGTCAGTAAATAATACATTATTATACGATGAGTGTCTGTGCATGGCATGCATGGCACTTCCCTTTACAGCAGAAAACAATGCTCAGTTTGAATGCACATCGATAACGAATGAATGGTGATCGAGAATAGTATCATACGTACAGTCCATTATCTGCATCGTCTCATTGAACTGTGTGCATGCAAGGACTTGTCATTGTACCATGTGTGTACAGTTATGTAGGTACTGTTAGACTTTTATGAATCCTGATTTATTATTTACAATGACTATACATCTTTCAGTAATATACCAAACCAAATTTAAAACCTGACGGCACATTAAAAAAAATATATACTAACTAATTTCATGAGATTTCTGAGCCATGATATATTTCCTAGAAGCTGACCTCTGTGAACCTGAAGAGTGGGTTAGGTGAGGGGAAGGACAGGGTGACCTCTCCGTTGGGCCCAAGGTCAGCGTCGGTGGCCACGATCCTGATCACCTGCCCTGGGGACATGTCAGAGTACTGTCCTTCAGGAATGAGGAGAGCCTCGGGGAGATGAGGGAACTGTGGGCTGTTGTCATTAAAGTCCAGGACAGTGATGTTGAGCTGGGCTGTGGCATTCAGGCCTGCAACAGGCTGATCCACTGCTACCACCTAAACACAAAGACAAAATCAATAAACGTCGGGTGGCGTCCTCATTTTAACTCAAGCTCAACAAACTGATCTCTCTATTAAATCTCATCTGCTTCTGTGGAGTTGCTAATTGGCCAGCAACAGAAGTATTACAAATGGATAATACAGCGAATAAACCGTGTTGGTGGAGAGGTTTACCTGTATGATGTAATGATCCTTTGTTTCTCTATCCAAGGTGGCATTCTTCCTCAGAGACACAACACCCTGCTGGTTGATTTCAAATGTGTCACTGGTGTAGAGGAAGAACCCTTTGGAGAATCCACCCTGTAGTAGCACAAGCACATACGCACAGAAAACCCCTGAGTCTTTGTTCATGTACAGTAACTCTGAGTGCAGAAACTAACCCATAAGGGTCACATAAACACATACAGTAGACAGATTCAGTTAATGGTCAACATGTAATAGTGTACAGTGTGTACAATATATAAAGTACTTGGCATGCTGGCCTCTGGCAAAAATGGAAGATTTTCAGTTGAAAAATTGGCATTTTGAAATTATGTATGAATAATTAATATATGTTGTAGAAAATTGTAAAGAATTTGCCATTTGTTAGTTATGATTTTGTTATTTGTGAGTAGTTCTGGAGTAGTTCCAACGGATTGTGTGGCCCTGGTTTTTCCCTAGGGGACTGATTGAGGGAAGCTACTGGGACATGAGTCAGGACTTGATCACACCGGCTGGGTCGCCTGAGTGAGGGGTATGATGTTCGAGAGACCCGAAACCCTGATGACCTTGGGATACATCGCTGAGTCCCAGGTGCAACAACAATGTTTTTTGTTATAGTTCTTCTATTTATGTGACTCATAGGAATAGACTATGTGACAACCAGGTATAGTCTGGTGACCACCGGAGATATGGGTGACAGCCAGAATGTACAGTAGACGGCACCCGGGTGAGCAGTATGGGTTAGCGCCCCAGCCTGTGTCCTCCGTGTGGAGGAAGCCCAACAAACCCTCGTGAAGCCTTTAGGAGGGCCATTCAAGCAGCAAGCGGAGCCCGCAGCACCACCTTCTCGCTCGGCTGGAGTCTGCGGAACCATTGCCCACGACTCCTGAATGAAGTGTCTGGTGCTGGGACTCTGGTGCAATGCACAGGTCCTGGGCCTGGTGAGAGCAGGAGTGGACCTGGTGAGACGTAGGAGGGGCCCGAACAGGAGTCAACACACAGAGCCTAACCTGTCCATCCTGCCAACCAATATACCAATGTCTGCTGTAAGTTCTATCCCAATTACCAGCAAACACAGCCTACAACTTTAACATACGTATGTATGTATTGTTAACATCTGCAATGATATGTCACGCTGCGGCTGAACCCACTTTATTTTCCCAGTCTGTTGCCTTTGGGCATGCCATGTTAGCAGTCATTCATACCACTTTGAACGTGTGAAAACTATGCCATGCTCAGACATGAAGGTGGTGATGTGACGTGATGTCTCTCACCTCATCTCTGTCGGTGACCTCCAAGGTTAGGATGGATGATCCACTGGACAGGCTCTCAGAGACGGCCACATCGTAGCTGTCCTTGTTGAACTGTGGTGGGTTGTTGTTCACATCACGCACCTTCACCACTACCGAACCATTCCCAACTAGAGCGGGAGACCCTCCATCGGCAGCCTGGACCACTAGACTGTACACCTTTGTCTCACTGTAGTCCAGAGTGTGGCTAAGACTCAGAACCCCAGTGGAAGAGTCCAACAGGAAAACGGCAGGGGTGGAGGGAGGATTCTGCTGGAAAATATGGTAAGTCACGGTCCCGTTTGTGCCCTTGTCCGGATCCACAGCTGACAGCGTAAGTAATGGTATGCCCACTGACTCTGTTTCTGAGACTTCAACCTCGTATTCTGCCTCGGTGAACACTGGTGTGTGATCGTTGATGTCAGACACTTGGACAATCAGGCTGGCAGTGGCAGACATGGCCGGGTACCCCTGATCTGAAGCCATCATCATCAGGCTGTACTCTTCTTTGGCCTCCCGATCCAGATCTCCAGCCAGACTCACCACCCCCGAATCCGGATCGACAGAGAACTTCCCCTCGCCCCCTTGCAAGGAGTATTTTATCTCCCCATTGACGCCGCTGTCTTTGTCTGTGGCCACAATGGCGGTAACATTCATTCCTACCCTACCATCTTCTGGGACGATTCGTGTGACTGAACTGGAGGCGAAAACAGGAGCGTTATCGTTGATGTCAGTGACTTGAACTTCAACAACAGCACTGTCAGTTTTATCTCCATCAGAAATGGAGATTGTTACAGAGTAGTTGTGCGGAGCCTCGTCATAGTCAAGCTTAACCGTAGAGCTGAATACACCATCATTGTCGATAGCAAACTTGTCGGCATGTGTCTCCACTTGAAGAGTAACCTCTGATGCAATTGCCAGGAAGCTAACCTGAAGAGATAAACAGGAGCTTCAGCTGTAATTTTCCTGAATGTTCTGGCAGAAGTTAGGAGCACAGATATGATGAGGTTGAGGTGGCAACAGTGACAACACTAGGATCTCTCACCCTGGTGATTATAACGTCTGGTTCCTGCTCCTCCTCTATGCTGCCACTGTAGGTGCTCTCTAGGAACTGTGCTCTAGAATCCCCGGGAGCTCGAACGCTCACCAGCACAGAAGAAGAGCGCGACACTCTGCCACCTACAGTAGAAGTAAGTAGATAGACACGTAAAATGTTCAAGACTCATGCATGAGTCACACGTTGAGATGAAGTTTGTCATCGAGCTGCAAACACATTTGAATTCGAATGAATATGCAATAAGTCATTCATCAACACAACAAAACCAGTACATGTTATTAGCCGATTAAGAAAAAACTAAATATGAACAGGAAACAGATGCAAAAACAGCTTGTCTACCGTCTCTGGCTGTTACGTAGAGCGAGAACTCCAAGGTCTTGTTCTGCTGCAGCGGTATGGTCTCGTTTAGTGTGATCCTTCCATTGTTTTCATCTATGGAAAAGTAGCCTTCTTGGTTCCCAAAGTCAATGGTGTATTTGACCTCTCCATTTGGACCTTGATCTGGGTCCACTGCCTTGACCTTTAAATGTCATTATATATCGTCACTGTTGGCTGGTTGTATGGATTTTATTTTAATAGGTCAATGCTATTTGGTCACACTTTATGTCTCTGTGGGGGTTACTAATATTATTTATATATGTTATAGTTTAAAAACACATTTACAAAATAAGTTGAAAGTGATAAACAAATTAAATGTATTGTGACTAAATCTAGTAAGTAATAAACATGAACGTTTCCCCCGCAACAGTGATGATATATTAAAACACATGCTGTTACATATTGACATTGTTATCTTTAATATCTTCAGCAACAGTATCAACCCTTTATAGCTCTGCCAGACTGTAATTCCCTATCCTATTACTGTTACTGTTATTACTTATAGTTAACACCTACTTTTTAAATTAGCCTATGTATTGTGTAATATCACTGTATTTCCTTCACTGTATTTCCTTCAGGTGATGAATTACGGAATACTACAATCCTGTTACACATAATCCCTGGGCAATCTCAGATGTTTTACCTGTGTGACCAGCATTCCCGCTGTTTGGTTTTTGCTCACTGTGCCCTCATATGTGTTCTGCTCAAATGTAGGACTGTTGTCATTCTCATCCAGAAGGGTTACATTCACATCAGCCACCACAACATGGTTAGGAGCCTCGGTCTCCCTTGCTTCAATCTTACAGTGGATCAGAGAAAATCATTTTAGTGACTCTTTCTCAACAAGCAACCAGGTCTATTTGACACTTTAAGTTAAAGTTTTAACCTGAAATATGACGATCTCTGATGTTTCTCTGTCCAGCGCAGCAGAGTTCTTCACTCTCACAGCTCCATCAGAACTCACAGAGAAAGGAGCCGATTCTGGAACGATCCCTAGAGTTCCTTTAAATCCTCCCTGCATTGTAAAACAGGAGGTAATGTCATTTAGAATAAAGATAGTAGTCAAATTTATACTTCATGCTACAATGGTGATTGTGTCACATTTGAGGTTTTAGGGCTTTATTATTACCACAACTTTTTACAGTTGTGGTTTCTAGCTTAAATAGATACCAAACTGGTTAAACATAAATTGGTCTATGAGTATTTAATATAAACCAGTGTACTGTAAGGCGCTATGGATAAATACATCCAACAAATGCTGAAAACATTGTTATTGTATGCCAAATGTAAACAGTACAGACCCACCTCGTCCTGGTCAGTGAGTACAACTTTTAGAACAATAGCGCCAACGGGAGAGTTTTCCAAAAGTGTAACAGAGTAGCTACTTTGATCAAACTCTGGAGGGTTGTCATTCACATCCTCAACAGTGACAGAGACAACAGCACCAGCTGTCTTCAGATTATCATCTGCCTGGGCCGCCTTACAGAAAGGTGGAAAAAAAGGGAATATTAGACTCAGTCCTAGCAACAGTAGTATTACTGTATTGGTAATGAAATAGCTGATCTGTATCTCAGTGGGTTGAACAAGGTCCGAGCATGGCCAAGCTTCAGTTTCCAATAGGATTACAGTGACTGTCATCCACAAAACTAAAACAAGAAAGTCCCACTAGCAACCTCTAGGAGTCTATAGGGACTAGACTCTAGGGGCTAGAGGCTGTGCTTTACATTACACCCAAGGCGGAAAAGTTGTGTGTTACTAGAGGACAAGGCATTCAGTCATCAAACTCATGGTCAATCCTATGAGATCTGTGTGCAATTTACAGTTAAATTGACGATGTAACTTTGATACCTTGATGCTGACAGTGATAATGTTACTGTCCAGTTCCTCTCTATTGATGGCTGTCACTACAGAAATAACTCCTACACTCCTACAGGCGGCATGAATAATATGTATCCATTTGTTGGTGGTGCACAGAAAACAATTTACAGTTAAGTTGACTAGGTAATTAATCTAAGGATGAAACTTTGATACCTTGATGCTGACAGTGATAATGTTACTGTCCAGTTCCTCTCTATCGATGGCAGTCACTACAGAAATGACTCCACTGCTGGCATCAATGTTGAAGTTACTCTGATACTTGCTTGGAGAAACTGAAGAAACATCAATCCATAGCATATGACATTCACAACAGACTGCACTTCATTATACACTTCATCTCAAGAAGAGTTATTACATGCAATTTGCCAAATGTTGATGGAAGATTGAGTTTCTTATATTGTTACAGACCATTTACCTATCTAATGTATAAACAATCACTAAAGGTTTGATACATCACAGAAATCAGGGAAAAAATCATATGCAACTCTCTGATTTTATATCATGGTCCATTTTCGTGAATCATAATTTTATGATTCATGAAAGAGGCTTCAGGATAGTTTACCGGTACTGATGCTGTAAACTATAGGCACGTTTATCCCAGTATCTCCATCCTGGGCCTTTATGGGTTCTGGTAGAATGGTGTCAAATGGGCCTGTCTGGTGATGATGATAAAATAAAATAAAAGCCATGGGATATTATTATTGTTATTATTATGCAGAATGTCCCATTTTACACGTTTTCAAAAATGTATACAAAATCTTTTGAAAACAGCCGATCTACAATAAAAGCCTACTGTATGGTGAAGTTTGTATATCTTACCTGGGTCTCATGTATGGAAGCATCATACAGGTTATGGTTGAAATGGGGGTTCAGGTTATCAAAATCTATCACGTCAAAAAGCACAACCGTGCTGTCACTCTTGCCCCCATTGTCCTGTAGTCAGTGACAAAAGCAAATCAAGTTGCATAAGTGGCACATTTTTTAATCGTTTAGGAACTACACTTTTAACGTAATCACAGTTTTAACTTCTGTAATGGACAAAAGGTCAATTACAGGACTAAAAGAATGACCTCATTCGGAGATGGTGTGATTTTTATTACCTTGGCCTCCACAGTAAAGTTGTAGTTTGTGAATAGGTTGTAGTTCAGACGTTTCTTCAAAATAATACCTCCGGCATTGTTGATTATGAAGTATGGTGTACCTGGAGGCTGATGGAAGATACAAACAAATTACCATCGCAATTCAGCTGATTAGAAAATAACACAGCCTAATGAATGTTTGGTACAATATTTGATTTGTCTGAACGTTGCTTTTTGGCCTCAGACACAGTTCAACAGATTATTTGAACATGACTTTGCACTTCCTATGTGACAGAGTTATTCTTGGCTAGGTTTAAATATAGGTAAAATAGCTTTACGGCAAATGTTATTTAAAAACAATACTCTGTGGCAGTGTAGTTTGCAACACTCACCACAATGGAATATGACAATGTGTGGTGACCTACAGAGACGTCTGCATCCTTGGCTACTACTTCCAGAACCTCAGAATCCAC
The DNA here is from genome assembly GCF_964188405.1 of Protomyctophum parallelum. Lineage (NCBI taxonomy): Eukaryota > Metazoa > Chordata > Actinopteri > Myctophiformes > Myctophidae > Protomyctophum > Protomyctophum parallelum. The sequence goes on along the minus strand of NC_139702.1, from coordinate 32,743,407 downwards.
AGACAAAGTCTGAAAAAGGAAGACTATTGACAGCAGATTCTTCCTAACAATTATTACCTGGTTCAACACAGCATGACTGACACATCATTAATGTATTGTATTCTTCTGTTGGAAATTGAAAACAGTATCTTCAAGACGTCTCCCATCACCTAACCATTATAAAAGTAATCACGTCCACAGCATCCTCTTGTGTTTAATGCACCAAAAACATTTATTTATCTATAAATAAAAATAAATATTTTATTCTTTATTTGATTTATTTATTGTAACATATCATTCCAGGTATGCAAGTTCGATTATTTATGCATTAAATTATGGCAAACTAGCAATTTAAGCTTATGCACACAAAATTCTGGTTGGTTCCAATGACTTACCTCAGATAACTTTTTGTTATATGTCTTTTTTTCAAATATGGGACTGTTGTCATTTTTATCGATGAGTTCCAGGGTTCGATAGTTGACAGCCTACAAGGGTAATTGTGTTATTTTGTATTTATTATTATTATTATTATTGTACATTGTATGTATTATGTAATGTATATTTGTGTTGTCTCACTCACCCCAAGAGAACACTTAACAGAATAATACAGAACTCCACCAGTCTGCAAGAATTAAGAGGAAAGGTTTAAGTTAAGTGTACAATTTAGTGTCTATAAGTTGGGAGGTGGAATGGTTTTATAGAATCCAACCATCAAAACATACATCTTTTAGTACGTCGGCATCCAGTGGCATCTTAGTCTGAACAATAGCACTTGAATCTCCATCGGTGAAATTCAGTTCCAGGAAGATGAGATGATCTTCGAACAAGGATTCAAGTGTCACGCTGGTACCTTCTGGGATCCCATTAAGCACCTCGACTGCTCCTGGATTATCATGGAAGAAGTGATGTCATATTAATGTATTATAAAATACTATACCTGTGCCCATCAGCCACCGGCCTACTTGGGAACGATGAAAGTTGGGAACCTATGCAATACCCGTTGTCAAAGCACCCGTTTTAACCGCCCGTCTGTCACGTCTGTGTCCCTTTTGTGCCTATATGAAGATCTCTGTATCTGTCTGTCTGCCTGTGTCTGAAGAGTGCAAACTGATTGTGAAACGTGGACTGGTTAAGTAATTAAATGGCAGGTGTGGGGTTGCCATTGGAAACTGATGATTGTGAAGTTCCCAAATAGAGAATGTTTCCTACATGTATTCTGTATGACATTTTAAAATGAAAGTCTTTCAATTAAATGTATTTACTTTACCTGTGTATCCCTCCGCCACACTCCCCACCCTTATTGCAGCTGAGTCAGTCAGACAGTTTATGTCTGAAGTTCCTTGAAAACAACAAGAGAGAAAACACCATTAATGTTGAAAGTCTTCTCGATTTTAGTAACCAGATGCTGTCAGCCCTGACTGGAATGGGACCAACATGTATTTGTAGTATATGAATTACTGTGTAAAAAAACTGAAAAACATACAACATGGAACAAGGCACAGCCACCTTTAAACAGTGAAACACAGGCAAGCTCTTGCTTTTTTAGGCATTAATCCACTTTGGTGAAGAGTTTAACCTTTTATGGATGCTCAAGGTCAAGGGTCATGCCACCAAATGAAAAACCAAACAGCATGTGACTTCATAGCTAGTGACTTCATATGGATTGATAATAGTAAACATGTCTAACTTTATGTTTAGCCATTATTTGTGTTTTATCATGTCATGAACAACTCAACTCAAACTACAGATTTAATGTTGGCAGAAACATCTACTGTACTGTAACTGTACAGTGTACATCCATGCAAAGCACCCACTATTAGCATTATTAAGACTTCAGATGTGTATGCCTGTCAAAATAGCAGCGGTGAAAGTCAGTTTAAGAGTGAAACAGTTTTCAGTTTGATAAATTAAACATAAGCAAAGTTGGTGTACAGTAGTTGATACCAGGCTCCAGTTCCAGTATAGCTCTTTAGAGGAAAACATTTCTAGATTTTTCATTCTGTGTATAGGGGTCACTCTCTCAAATGACCACCTGTTTGACTAAAAGCTCAATTACCTTTATGTAATTCCTTGGACAGATTATTGGACATTAAGAAGTTGATTGATTTTAAAACTGCATACTGTACGAGCATATTTTCTTATTAACAAGTTATTATTATTATTACTTATTAATTAAAAAGTTAATCTGTGTGATTTCTTCTCAATATTTTTGTTTCAACAATTACAGCATCTCATTGTTTGTGTAGCTTTGTTTATGATGGAGGTTTATGACCTATTTTGCATACAGTACATTGACATGGAGCTTACATTTATGGACTGTGACAGATACTATAAAAAACAGTAATAGGAAGTTAGGAACAGTACAATAATATACAGTAGGTGAAGTTAAACAATGAAACCATGGGTAGGTACTGTAGGCTACGACCAACCTCCATGTCAAACATTATGGGCTTTGATTGTTGCTGCTACTGTATCTACTGTATCACCCACTTTGACAACTATCAAACTCACTGCAATTTCCGAAATGCCTTTTTTTTTTTAATCAAATAGTGATAGTACCGTCCGTATTAGTTTGTTTTAGAATGATTAGCCATTGTTGCCAGACTCCGAAGAGAAGTTCTTGATAATAATTCAAAATTAAGCTGCCAGAATAATTCTCATTATTTTTCCCATTATTTCTAAACCTAGTGCCATAGACCTCAGTGATATTCTCTTCCCCTCTCCACTTACCTATAGGGGTTCCAATAACACCACACATACACATAAAAGCTGTGACAGAAATCCAAATCAGGTTATCCGTGTTCATATTTGCAGGCCTTCCCAGTATACCCCTGCTAGAGCGCTGTCTTTCAAATCCTCCTGAGGGACTGCAATGATTTCAAGCTAACCAAATACAGTAACTAGGGTACGTGACCTACAGTGTACGTCATTTTATAACAGGCTATTAAGAGCTACACCGATACAGAGCCTAACTGAGGTAGCCTATCAATGGGTCCAAGGAGCAAAGTCTCACACACTCTGGGGCCCAAAGTTTCGTTTCTCTCGAAGAAAAACGGATGTGTTGCTAACCCTAAGGCAACAATTTGAGTGATCTTATAACCCAAAATGAAAATTATGAAATACATGGGACTTTATGTTTTATATGCTTACCCTGGAAATAAATGAACATTTGCTTTGCCAAAAACATGGCAGAATATGTTACTCATTCTGAGATCATGTGTTATACCGTAAAGCCTATTTGTAAAATGTGTCCTTTTCAGTCATTATAATAGGAAAAATGAGTGAGCGGTGCCTTTCATCACAATGATGACATTTGATGATGTCAACAACATGATATCATGGACATTCCGTGCGAACATTCTTTTCCCAAACGAACAGACAGACAGACATACACACAAAGCTTTGTATAGGAGCGGATGCACCGCTCAGAAATACGAGTGTTTATCCCAGCAGGGTTAAGCATAATCCCACAATAAAACATGTGTAGCCTGTAACAGGAAAGGATCAAAAGGAGATGTCTCAGATGTGTCATGATGATGACAGAGTTCAGATCTCTACCAGGATACGCTCTGCTGGAATGCAGTAAACAGAATGTATAAACAGCAACAAAGTACAGTCAAACACTCAGATCAAAAGTGATAGCACCAAAAAAAAGTTTCCATTTAGGCCCTATGCAATCAATTTATAGACATGACAACATGACAACGGGAACAACAACAAAAATCAATATCATCACAGGCAAACAACAAATAATTTAAAAAAAATCTAATCATCACAGTAAAAAACTAGAACTGCACTCTGTCGAGTACCTACTTGTGTGTTGCACAAAAGTAGGACATAAATGGCCTACTAGTCACTAGTGCACAAGCAGAGCACGCAAGTACTGTCGACCGCTACGATTCTACGAACTCTCAAATCTCAGCCTCTCTGTGAAATAAATAGAATTTAGCTTTCTTATCTGTGAAATAAATAGAATAAATAGAATTTAGCTTTCTTATCAGGCGCTGGCCTGGTGCTATCTGCCACGGTCTGGGACTGCTTGGGGGGCTTGGCCTTCTTTGGGGCAAGGTGGTTGAAGCTAGATGCTAGAGGACTGTGGTCCACTCCCCCCATCGCATCCGTGGGACTGGACATGGCGGCAGGATGGTAGTTCGTGCTTGATAGACGTAGGCTGGTGGCCATCTTCGCTCCGGGCTCTGGCTCTGACGTGATGAAGATATGTACCAATGCCAGGGTATAACTGGCTCTCAATGGTGACGTAATAAAGATATGTTTCAGTGTCGGGTGGATTAAAGGAAATGCCTCAATGTATATATGTATATGTAATTTGTAAGTTGATTAGCAGTACTGTGGTTACTTGGGTCGTTTGATGTGTATGTCCCGTAGCAGCATATGACGTGATGAAGATATAGGCCTATGTACCAATGCCAGGGTATAACTAGCTCTCGATGGTGACGTAATATTGATATGTTTCAGTGTCGGGTGGATTAAAGGTAATGCCCCCATGTATACATGTATGTAATCTGACACCAATGCCGTATCAAGCACAAATTAATCATTACGTCATACGCTTCCACAGGAGTCGGGACATACACATCGGAGCGCCGGACAAAAAAAACATTAATTGCACGCTCTGCTTGCGCAAGTAACTAGAAATGCACTCTGTCGAGATGCCAACTTGCGCCTTGCATACAAGTAGGCCATTTACAGTGTTGGCAAGTAACTTAAGTAATATACTACTTTCAGTAATATTATTACTTTTTTCCAGTAATATGTAACTTAACTAGTTACTTTCACATTTTGAGTAATAATATTACATTTACTTTTTTTCAAAAGTAATATTATTACTATTTTCACGAGCCTTGGTGGAACTGTGGGTTTGAGTGTTTGTTTATAATGGTAGACTGGGTTGAAGTCAAGTTGCTTTGCAGACTGCTGATCCGCTCTAGATCTAGACTCTAGAGCGGATACGGAAACGATGCACACTCGTCGGTACGTATGTGTGAAGTATCGGATGCAGAAGGGCGGGCCTTAAACCGTACGGAACACGGAACAACAACCTAAACTAGTGTGTGTAACTCGTTAGACTGCACTGTTAGAGAGAAGAGATGTAAATAAACTAACAATGGAGGAGGTGGAGGAGACAGAGACACCGGCACAACAAAGCGTTATAACATTCAATACTTGGAAGTATTCGCATTATTTTGAGTATGTCCGTGATCAAGACGAGATGAACATTATTGTCCGCTGCAAGTTGTGCATACGGAAGAAGCTATATTCCACGTCGAAATCTACTTCTAATCTATGTGTACAAATTGATCCATCATCATGAGTTAAATAAACACTGCAGAATAGGGGAGGGGGGACTGCTAATGTTGAAAATGCAAAGTAAGACTTTTGGGGACAAAATATGCAATTACTGGGGGCGAGAGAAAAAAGTAATAAGTAAAGTAATAAGTAACTAGTTACTTTTCTCAGGGAGTAATAAGTAGTGTAACTTTATTACTTTTTTTAAAAGTAATAAGTAATAAGTAGTATATTAGTGTTAAAGTAATATTTTGCCAACACTGGCCATTTACGACTACTAGGTCCTAGAGCTCTCTGTTGTCTGTCTAGGTACGACTGCTGCTCTGAGTCCTAAAGCTCTCTGTATGGGTAGGCCTACGACTGCTGCTCTGAGTCCTAGAGCTCTCTGCTATTCTAGATCCTCCCACCAAGAATTGTAACCAATAATTTTGGTCCCTTATTAGCTGTTTTGTGGGTGTCGCTCACTTTTTTTAGGTAGTTAGTCAGGTATGCGGGCCGGGCAAAGTTGCATTTACAATTTTTAAAGTGAATCCCATTTTCAATTGCTTAACTCTGTCTTCTATACCCGGAGCCAGTTTAGACTAGCAAAATGGGTTGGCAAGAGGTGGGTCATGGGCAGAGAAGTAGTCGAATTAGTTTGTTTTGGCAGGTAAATCAAAGCAGGTGAACCGTGTGCATATTTGCAGACCCCTACCTCCAGTGTCCCCTGCTGGAGTGCTGTCTTTCAAGTCCACCTGACAAACTGATTTCAAGCTATCAAACTCACATGACCAGATTTGACTGAGAGACTGCCATCGCGCAAATTACAGCTTTTCACCAGAGGAGAAAAACTTTATTTATTTTTCAAAATTAGTTAATAGCACAGGCTGACTCTTCACATACTAGAGCATGTCTGAAATAAGTGTCAGACCTGAAATCGACATGTAAATATGAAATAAACGCTTAAACATGTAGCTAGGTGAGAGACCACAGAAGTGAACCTTTCAAGCCTGTTTTCTCAACTTGCTGTTTCTCTGCAAGACATTACTCTATAAGGCATATCTCCCAAACTGGTGGGCCAAACTGAACAACCAATATGTCAATTTGAAGCTATGATTCCCTGCTTTCATATGACATGAAAAAACGAAAATTAAAAAAAAATCACATTATTATGTCTGAGGCTGGCCTCTTTTGCTCTTCCTTGGACCTACCTGTGGATAAGGACAAGTGAGCAAGTGAGTCCGAATTTTCCTTTGCTCTTCCTCGTATTGCAAGGCTTTTCACAGTTTTTTCTTTTATTTCTTTTATTTTTTATTATTCCACCGTTTTTTTTCTTTTACAGTCTGTCGTGGGTGTGACGTTACCCTTACTGCGTGACGTTCACGTGATGTGAGACGTGTGTGAGACAGTCACGTGATCATAACAGGGCAACATGGCGGACGTCGATGCAGCAAAATCTCTGATCGGTCTTCTAAATGGGATTGCTCAAAGTGTCTATTACAATAATACGGAAATCACCGAAGATCTGTTGAAAAATGAACTATATCCAGACCTCCCGCAGGAAGAGTTCTACGCCTTGTACGAGAAGATGAAAGGCCTTATAAAGGTACATCATGTAGTATTCCTGCTGTCTTTCACCGCACACAACATTATATATTATACAATACACTATAACGTCTGAGTCTGACCTATAAATTAGCACTGAGACTGTCTAAGCAGGTGTATTTGGTATTACTGAACATGTACTCTGTGACTGTGTGTTTGTCTGATGATGTCACAGTGAGTTTGAAACAAGACAACAAACAGTGTGTTGTCTGGGTTTGTTGTCACATTGACTCACATATAGTGGGAAGTGGCCTCTAGGAGAGCGGAGAGGGCAACGTGCAATGAATTGATTGCTGTAGCCTATCCCAAGTTTGGTATTGCATTAGGACACTCACTGACTCCTATAACTCATAACAAATGGGTTCCATTTGTACTCTCTCAGAGTTGCAGTTGCAGTTTGGTTCCTATTTCACTTAACTGGGGACCCTGGAACTCCCCTCAAGGACCCCTGGACATTGAGAACCACTGGTATAATGAAATGGCACACAGTGGCTATGATATACTGAGAATCAGAGGATACATTTTCAAGTTCAAGCTAACATTACATCTCCAAGACATCACTTTCCAGTTCACGCTCAATGTGTCATTTGACACATTGAGCTGCTTGGAGTTAAGTTAAGTTGCTCTCATAACATGACACGGGTCAGACGCATGACTTTAATTTGTGTTTTATAAGATCACTATTATTAGCTACTGTATATTATCTTCTCTTGGTCTTATTTTTTCCAGCAGGTGGCAGCACTAATACATCCTATCAGTATCAGTATACCGAGGCGAAAAAGAAATATATTTAGTATACTTTTTTAAAGTATACTAAATGTACTTATTTGTACTTGAAACTATTTGAATTCAAATTGTGCTATTTTGAAACTACTTAAGTTGTACTTTTTATACTTAAGTTGCACTTAAGATGTGCTAAAACATATCTTAAATATATTTTTTCTATACTTTTTAACCCTTTTGTGACCAAAAAAAATAGTGTTAAATTGAAAATATACTTCCAGTATCCCAAGTATACTTTTGAAAAGCATACTTAAATTATATTTATAGTGTATTTTCGAATATATCGAGTGTATATCAAGTATTAAATAAACGCATTTAAAATATACTACCAATGTGTTAATAGAATAACATTATGAACTAATGTGCTTAAAATATACTTTGTTATCTCGAATACACTATCAGATCTACTTAAACATATCTTAAATATATTTTTTCTATACTTTCTAACCCTTTTGTGACCAAAAAATAGTGTTAAATTGAAAATATACTTCCAGTATCCCAAGTATACTTTTTCCGATGAGTGAAAAGCATACTTATATTATATTTATAGTGTATTTTATAGTGTATTATAAGTGTATATCAATTATTAAATAAATACATTTAAAATATACTACCAATGTGTTAATATAATAACATTACAAACTAATGTGCTTAAAATATATTTGATAGTATACTTGAAACTAATACAAGTATACTTCAAATTAATGACTTTTATACTCCAAATAAAATTTAAGCATTATATATAATATATATGCAAATAATATATCGTTGCCTTAGTTTATCTGTTCTTATCTTTGTACCACTGCCTTCTCCTGATTTGACACTGCGTTACTGTCCTATTGTTGCTGTTTTGTTTTGCTTTTGTTTTTATTATCTTTTTTGCTCTGTAAAGCACTTTGAGCTACATTTATGTATGAAAGGTGCTATATAAATAAAGTTTATTATTATTATTATTATTATATGCAAATGTATACTTTTCCAAACTATATATATATTATATATATACTTCGGAAAAGTATACATTTGCATATATTTGCATATATAACTCTTAATTGGAGCAACCATGTTACTATACATATGAATGGGAAAAGGGGAGAGAGACTGACCAAACCAACAGACATTTAGATTCATGGTTTTACTAACAAATCACATAAAACAACATAAATCACCAAATAACTCCACAACAAAACCCTAAACACAGGCCCAGGCCGTAGCGTAACGGTCTGGGCACCGGACTGGTGATCCAGTCGCGGTGTGCCGCGGGTTCGACTCCCGGACCCGACACGGCCTTTACCGCATGTCATCCCCCCATCTCTCTCCCGTTTCCTGTCAGCCTACTTTCTATCCCTTAAAAAATCAATAAAGGCGTAAGCCGCAAAAAAATATCTTAAAAAAAAAAAAAAAAACCCTAAACACAATGACCCATAACATAACTCCAGTATACATTCTAATATTCAAATAATAACACAAATAAGAACAATAACACACGGTCCTTGGCGCCCCAGTGTATGCTGGGAAATGGACTTCCTCTAGCCACTCCCATTTCACCTGCCAGTATTTATAGCACATTAGTACTTAATATACTTAAACTTAATATACTGAAAGTTTATACTTGTATTGTATTTATAATGTATTAAAAATACAATCTACGAATATATTTACTTAAAATATGCTAAGAGTGCATTTAAAAAATACAATCTACAAATATATTTTTAATTATTATATTAAAGTACATCTTACAATAAATGCATGTTCAGATTAACTTGCTATGAATATATTGCTAATGGACTTAAAATATAATAATCACAAATGTATTTTTTATTATTATATTAAAGTACATCTTACAATAAATGCATGTTCAGGAGAACTTGCTATGAATATATTGCTAATGGACTTAAAATATAATAATCACAAATGTATTTTTAATTATTATATTAAAGTACATCTTACAATAAATGCATGTTCAGGAGAACTTGCTATGAATTGAATATATTGCTAATGGACTTAAAATATAATAATCACAAATTTATTTTTAATTATTATATTAAAGTACATCTTACAATAAATGCATGTTCAGGAGAACTTGCTATGAATATATTGCTAATGGACTTAAAATATAATAATCACAAATGTATTTTTAATTATTATATTAAAGTACATCTTACAATAAATGCATGTTCAGGAGAACTTGCTATGAATATATTGCTAATGGACTTAAAATATAATAATCACAAATGTATTTTTAATTATTATATTAAAGTACATCTTACAATAAATGCATGTTCAGGAGAACTTGCTATGAATATATTGCTAATGGACTTAAAATATAATAATCACAAATGTATTTTTAATTATTATTTTAAAGTACATCTTACAATAAATGCATGTTCAGGAGAACTTGCTATGAATTGAATATATTGCTAATGGACTTAAAATATAATAATCACAAATGTATTTTTAATTATTATATTAAAGTACATCTTACAATAAATGCATGTTCAGGAGAACTTGCTATGAATATATTGCTAATGGACTTAAAATATAATAATCACAAATGTATTTTTAATTATTATATTAAAGTACATCTTACAATAAATGCATGTTCAGGAGAACTTGCTATGAATATATTGCTAATGGACTTAAAATATAATAATCACAAATGTATTTTTAATTATTATATTAAAGTACATCTTACAATAAATGCATGTTCAGGAGAACTTGCTATGAATATATTGCTAATGGACTTAAAATATAATAATCACAAATGTATTTTTAATTATTATATTAAAGTACATCTTACAATAAATGCATGTTCAGGAGAACTTGCTATGAATATATTGCTAATGGACTTAAAATATAATAATCACAAATGTATTTTTAATTATTATATTAAAGTACATCTTACAATAAATGCATGTTCAGGAGAACTTGCTATGAATATATTGCTAATGGACTTAAAATATAATAATCACAAATGTATTTTTAATTATTATTTTAAAGTACATCTTACAATAAATGCATGTTCAGGAGAACTTGCTATGAATATATTGCTAATGGACTTAAAATATAATAATCACCAATATATTTTTAATTATTATAATTAAAGTACATCTTACAATAAATGCATGTTCAGGAGAACTTGTTGTGAATATATTGATAAAGTACTTAAAATATAATCATCACAAATGTATTTGTGATTATATGTATTTAAGTTATAAAATGAATGCACTCATGAAAAGCATATTTTCATACTATTTGAAATATATTTCTCATTTAGTACACTTATCACAAATGTGCTAAATCACAAATTAATTTATGTTCACTTATATTATATTTAGCAAAAATGTACTATTAATATGATTAGAGACACTACAAGTATACATTTAACATACTTTCTGTGCTAAAAGTGTACTTAAGTATGGAATAAATATATTTATTTTTCGCCTGGGTAGCTATGATCACAGGTGTCTCACAGAATTGTTGATAACAAAGTGTCATTTGATTTCCTATTCTTTCAGTACAATGGTTTACTATTTTAGTTCTTACTTGGATGGTAGTAGCAAGATTTATTTAGACTTACTATGTTACTATGCTAAACATTTCCCCCTTAATCAAATACGATCATGCATACACAATGCCACACTTCTGTCCCTCTCCATCTCCTAGTCCATTGCCGTGGCAGACATGGATCACGAGCAGCTCGAGGCCTTCCTTACAGCCCAGACCAGGAAGCAGGGTGGCGGGGCGGTGAGCAGCGAACAGGCCGCTGCCCTCTCTCGCTTCTGGAAGAGCCAGCGGAGCCGCGTGAGGGAGAGCCTGCTGGGACAGAGCCGCTGGGAGCCAGGCCTCAGGGGTCTGTCCTGGAGAGTAGACCTGCAGACGGCGGCCAGCAGGGGCGAGACGGCTAACAGCAGCCCTGTGGCGTTGGTGGAACTGGAACTAGGCAGGGCTGACCAGGTGAGTTAACTGTGTACACTTCCAGTAAGCTAATTTAGCACCTCCATTTCCCATGTTTTGTACTTAAATATTTAACTTATATATTTGATTAAGCTGTAACCTTTCCCAAATTTGGAGTCATACTGTATGACTTGACGAGATCCACATTGGAGAAACGCCATTCCAATATGGATCTCGAGATGCATGATTCGATATTTTGGGAAAGATTTAGAAAACTACAATGAACTGATAAATAGGTCAAAAGTAAAGGGTCCGAAACTCCAAATATGCTGCATGGGTAGTGTACTCATAGCCTGGTTAATAAACCAGACTAATATCGCACGGACCGCGGGATATTAGTCTGGGGAGGCTCAGCTTGGATTTCATTTCCAGGGGAACGGGTTGAAACATTTTCTCTTTGACGCAATTGGTCAGAGCTACTGTCAGTCAAAGGTCTCAAGCATTGAAAGTCACTGTACCAAAGCCCGCCCATATTGCATACCGTGTCCCGATTGGCCGCCCCATTTCTCTGGTGTAGGAAATGGGCGTACAATTGAGCCTCTCCAGACCGGCTGATTCGGTCTGGTTTATTAACCAGGCTAGTGTACTCAAACCATAGAAGTCTAAAATAAATGTAATCAAATCAAGCATACACCATAGTACTATGGACCATAAATTAGGCTTAATCATCATACACCATTACTGTACATACTGTAGGTGGCATACACAGTACACACCCATGCCCATGGCACCATATCAGATAACACAGCAAGGTGTCATAAAATTCAGCTCAGACACGCCCAATATACAATAGAGCACACATGTTTTTCCCTGGTTTGACCACAGTTACAGTATCTTGGGCCATGGGCCCTCAAATAGATACTGTATTCACTGTATGCCAGACAGTGAATTGTTTTATGCAGAGATGACATAATGTCTATTGTGATGTCCATGTCAAATAATTAAACTAAATGAAACAGTGGAAAATTATTGAACCACTATTTTATATTTCGTCATACTGCTGTGTCCAGTGGCAAACGAGATTGTAGATATGCCAGGTTGAAAGTGTTTAACACATTGCGATTGACTGTATCTAGAATGTTGTGTTTATATAGTAAAATAGAGGATGTTTCCTGCTGCTCTGAATGTTGTGCTATTACCATGTGGTATTTGGCATATCCTATTTGATCTGCTGTCTCTAGAATGACAATGAGATGCTGGAGCCAGTAGTACACACAGGGTAGAGAGGATCAGGAAAGCCATGTCCTGCAACAGTGAGTCAGTATGACAACTCCTCATGAACCTGAGACGTGTCCCAATGAAAGAAACACAAATTCTTAGTGTTTGCTACTATACGCTAGTGATAAGAAGAATGGGACTGATAAGAGAGAAATGTAGTTTTTTGACAATTGAGAGAAGGCAAACAGAAATAGAAATTGTAACGTTCCAATGTTCAATGCAAGAAACACAATGAAATCGTTAATCGCAATTATTTGTGACAATTCATCGTCATTTGTAATGGTGACAGCCCTAGACCTGGTGGCATCATGTATGTCAGATTGTCCCCCAGAGTGTTTTTCCTACTTTGTCATGGTGTCAGGGACGACCCAGATCTGATTCTGAGCTCTCCTATGGCGCTGCCTATCGGATCAGAATACAAGTCCACCCACACCCATAGCAACCTATACACAGTACTGCTGTGGATTATACTGTACCTATAATGGCTGATTAGTTGGTGATTATCTCATGAATGTGGTTTTCATGTTTTCTACGTCAAGATTAAATATTATTATTTTTGCTGAATTTAATTTGATTGATTGTGGGTTTTTTAAACCACTTTGGACTAGATTACAGCTTTATCCTATTGGGGGCAGGTTGGCTGCTTTCATTAGCAATTTTACATTGTTTTACTTGGTTTTAAAATTGGATAGTACAGACTGGAAACTGGGAGCAGTGTGGGCCGGGGGAAGGACATGCAACAGGGGTCAATTGAACCGGGGAAAGCTCGTTATGATTACAGTATGTGGCCGGTGTACTATCCACTCAACCATTACATCACTAGAATACATCTGTAGTGTTCAAGGTTTGGTGAACGAGATCCTTGTGCAGATACACACTTGTCTTACACAGCAGGAAATATAGTTCTTCAAACTGTTGTTTTTGTCATGAGTATGTCCACTTAGCTCAAAGCTCAACATGGTGGTAACCAGGCAACAGGTGTTGAAGAAAAGGATCCCTGCGAGACATCCATTGTTTAGGACAATCGGAGGAATAAAGCAGGTGGATGGAGGCCGGGGGGCAGTGTATGTCATGTCAGTGTCACAGAGATGTCACTGAACTCCACTTCATGCATATTTAAGTAGAATGTAAAGCACAGGTCACATGTTATTGTCACGGACATGGAGAGAGATGAATAGAGCTCTGTGCACGGTGCTCTGCTCACTAGATTGCACCGTTACGTCACGCAATCCCTAGCGTCCCTATTCTCCGTATTCGGAGGCGAAAAATATCAGACCGACAAGCTCGCAACGTGTTGAGATTGATGTAACAAATCTACAAGGTAGATTTGTTATTTTGGGGTAGAGGTAACTCTTGGGGTTCAACAAAGTATATAGGGTTTTAAGTCGTTAAGCTCTATATATACTTCATCATATGACGAAGAGTGAAAATAGCTGCTTCACACAACGTGTCGAATCCTTGCACCTTGTGAGCTTGTAGGTCTGCATGCTATTTGTATTTTATTGTGTGAAATATTTTGGAAAATTGTGGAAATATTTGCCAAAAATGAAAATAGTTACACTATGATGATCTCTGCCACCAGCCAATTGCTACTAAATACTAGTTATCGCTTTGAAGGCAGTAGGTTTGTTAGTGGTCGTTCTTGCCACTGTTCTAGTAGCAACTACATTGAATTTAGTTTTAGATGTTTCATGATTTATCAGACTCATTAGTGTGAAATCATTGAATGTCCAGCAACATAAAACTACAACATAAAACTACTTCTCACAGAAATGGCTGTGAGAATACCATGGTTTCGTTCAAACAATGGTTAACTTATGAGAGCTATAACTAAATCACAGTTTAAGCACTAGAGGTTCGGCTCTCACACCTGTATCGATGAGCTCCATATATGGAGCTGACTGATTTGTTTTGCCAGGAGGGAATATTGGGGTTAGACATTGGGAACTCCTTATATGGTTATGGCTAATACGCTATTTGTTTAATGTGTTTAATTCGCCGTTTTTTTATAATTAAAAAGAAAGAGCGGATTTGTCGCGGACCTGGTGACGAGGCCGGAAATCAAGCGATGCTCTGGGCTGCTAGGGCTTCTGGGAAAATGAGTTCAATTCAAGTGAACAGGGGTTTGTTTGGACTACAACATGCTGTGCAGGCTGTTTTCGTTTTGCATCATAATGGCGGCATGTTTTTCTCTTCATCAACAAACCATGGGACCAGATTTTCGTCGATTAAAGCTGCAAATACTTCGGCGTATGCCAGAGCAAGACACCGAACACCATGATGGCTTTATTATTAAATGCTTTAAAATGCAATAATAATGTACCGGTAATGTAATCCTCTTTTGCAGGACTCAGAGTTTGTGTGTCTGGAGTTTGATGAGGCCAAGATCAACCAGGTTCTGAAAAAGATGAGCAACATTCAAGAGAGCATAGACAGCATTGCTCACCGCAGCTAGTTGTGTGTGTGTGTGTGTGTGTGTGTGTGTGTGTGTGTGTGTGTGTGTGTGTGTGTGTGTGTGCGTGTGCGTGCGTGCTCTTGCTCTCTTTGTACTGTAACTTCCTTCAATGTCATAATGATGTAATGACTTCCTGTCCAGGTTGGACTATTTCCTTTTCTTCTCCAGTATTGGTTTCAAAACAATACATTCATACATGCATTAAAGCCTTAAAGACCTACGTTCACCGGACAACACACTTGTATCTCCTATAGATCAGACTATATCATTCAAATGCATTACCGGTAATATGTGTATCATACTGTATATGACTGCTATCCATTCCTATCCACATATGTTCCTTTGCACAGAACCACTTGATTTTGTTCATGTAAGAGATTGTAATACTGCCTGAGCAGGCAGCATTTCACAGACGCTCTCTGTCTATTCATCCAATCATTTTTCTAGGGTTCCGTTTACAGCATGCAATGTAATTTATTTTACAGGCATATAGAGTAGTCACACATGCTTGCAAGTAATAAAATACAGTGAATGACATTTTCACATATCGTTGTTGTTGGGCGGAAACCTTGTACAACTATGTGTACCCCCAAAGCTGTTACCTTTTAGGAAATGGGGTAAAAAAAATAACCTGTCTTCCAATGGAAGACCCTAACCCTAAAATCCACAGACAGACGTTCACAAAGTTTAAATAGGGCATTCGTTAAAGTGTAACTATGTAACTTCTTTTATAAATATAGATATATAAAATATTTTTTATGAATACATTGAAATTTTGTCCAATCTGTATGGTAGAGTATGACACGTTTACTGCCAGCATTGATTCAGTCTGTAGTCCCTTCCCTGCCACCAGATACAAAATGAACAGGAAGCTAAATCAGCTAAAGCTAATCTGGCTACCGTTTTTTAATAAGTCATCAGAAGCGTTAGCCATGGTTCATGACTCTCGTATTCAGAGTCATGAAGTAACTGCATCCTGTTTTTGGCGCTCGCTGCATTTACAAAATTTCCGTATATATAAACATTCGGAATTCAAATATAAAGTACTCACAATTTGTCCCACGGGTGTTAGTTAGTTGCAGCTGCAGCGATTAGAATTTCTGCATCCCGCGTTGTTTAATAAAAAGCATTTTTATCCGAGCTGTTATTTTGCCATTGGCTTTCAACTACTGGCTTTCAACTACGCGCCCCTATCGGTCGGGAGGAGGGTGGCACTCGGTGTGTTCGATATAGGTACGCTGACCGCCCTGCCAATACAGACTAATAGGCGAGTGCGCTCCCGGTGTGCAACTGTGAATTTCCCAAACGAACCCCGTTTGAAAAAAGTAGCCGGGGCGCTCGGATAAAAATTATTTTTATTAATGAATTCGGGATGCAGCAATTCTAATCGCTGGCGCTGCTACTAACTAACACCCGTGGGACAAATTGTGAGTACTTTATATTTGAAATCTGAATGTTTATATATACGGAAATCTTGTAAATGCAGCGAGCGCCAAAAACAGGGCTAAGTTTCTGCATGACTGTCATGATAATCATCATCATCATCAGTCATGTTTCAGGGCTACAGAAGCGTTAATATTGTAACTGTGAGGTAGCAACGATTTAGTAATGAGCCGCTAACATCCCGGTTTTGATCCAACACCTGAATCTGAGAAATGATTCTGAGAAAATATGGTTTTAAGATCGCGGTTATAATGGCAGTGGATGAGCGGGAATCAGTTGACGGACCACAGCCGAGGTGAGTGTAGCCATGGTTCATGACTCTCGTATTCATACGAGAGTCATGAAGAAACTGCACCCTGTTTTTGGCACTCGCTACATTTACAACTTTTCCGTATATATAAACATTCGGAATTCAAATATAAAGTACTCACAATTTGTCCCACGGGTGTTGGTTAGTTACAGCACCAGCGATTAGAATTTCTGCATCCCGCGTTGTTTAATAAAAAGCATTTTTATCCGAGCTGTTATTTTGCCATTGGCTTTCAACTACGCGCCCCTATCGGTCGGGAGTAGGGTGGCACTCGGTGTGTTCGATATAGGTACGCTGACCGCCCTGCCAATACAGACTAAGAGGCGAGTGCGCTCCCGGTGTGCAACTGTGGATTTCCCAAACGAACCCCGTTTGAAAAAAGTAGCCGGGGAGCTCGGATAAAAATGCTTTTTATTAAACAACGTGGGATGCAGCAATTCTAATCGCTGGTGCTGCTACTAACTAACACCCGTGGGACAAATTGTGAGTACTTTATATTTTAAATCTGAATGTTTATATATACGGAAATCTTGTAAATTCAGCGAGCGCCAAAAACAGGGTGCAGTTACTGCATGACTGTCATGATAATCATCATGGCAGTCATGTTTCAGGTGAGTGTTATCTAGCGACGGGGCCGCTGCTAGACGGTAGATGAATAAAATAAAAAAAGTTGTCAAAGTCGTCGTCAGCAGGGAGAGCCATTGGGAGAAAAGTCGTAAAAGTCTCCTTCGGGGGGTCCAGACGGGAGGCATACTATCATCCGACAGAGCATTGCTCCGAAGGAGCAATGCTCCGAGGTGCGCTGCGGGTCGGGAGAGGGTTGCAGTTAGGTTTAGGTGTCAGACGTCTATCCGACATACCAACAGTCATTAGTCCAACAACACCGTCGCTCCCGACATGCGCTGCAGGTTCAAACTAACCCGTGCTGCACATAAAAAATCACCTGTGGCTCCTGACATGTGCTGCAGGTTAAAACTAACCCATTAAAAATCACCTGTGGCGTCCACATGCGGTTAGGGTTAGGTTAGTGTTCGGGGTAGGGTGTCGGACTAATGTGTGTCGGACTGTTCGTAAGTCGGACCAAAGGCCAGCACCTCTTCGGCAGTCTGGGGTGGTTGTATTTTGTCTCCCTGCTCTTCTGTTGAGACTGTGATTAGATTGTGTCAAAGATTGTTGTCTCACTTAGACACAGGATCTGACACAAATTTTGACCTAATGGTCAAGATTAAATGTATCCTCTGAGCAAGCAGGCAGGCTCTATTAGCTCAATTGTAAAAATGTCAGCACTGTGCAGGAAACCAGCTTCAAATCTGGGGTAGAGGAGGAAAGTTACATAGTGCTTCTAATGAAAAAAAGGTTTCAGCCCCACAGCAACAATATTCTTCTTTCTGCACTTTGTTGTACTGGAATTCATCTTGTATTTATTGTCCATGTCCAGGCACCAACACAGTAGTCTTTTCCACTTAGTACACAGTGACATATTGAAACAATATATATATACGATTATTGTGCACAAATGTTGCTCCTCATGAGTAAAGCCAAGGCAACAGTTTAGTTAATGAAAAACTTGATTTTGATACTAAAACCCAAAAGTTGCATTGTTTTCTCCTATTTTCTGACATTTATCAATTGAATGAAAAGCTACAGGCAGGTATGACATTATGACATAATTCAGTTTGTTTCTGAGAAGGAGTAAAGTTAACACGCTAGTTAAAAATGAGGTCCATGGCATCTATAAAGGGCTTTGTCTCTGGTACACCAAGGGTTCTCAAACGTTTCAGGCCACGACCTCCAAAAAGAATATTTGAACTGGGGAACTTAGAATTGTAGCCATTACATTTTGTTTGACTCTGTAAATAGTGTGAAAACAACCAAACTACCAAGCGTGGCTGTTTTCACAATGTTTGCCTCTTTCTTAACTTGTGCAGATATCTTGTGTAAATATACACTTACAGTATACTGTTTGTATACTGTAGTGTAGAGTGAGATGACAATGCTGTTGCACAGTACGCTAATCATCTAATCACCCCAGTTTGGGAACCAATGCAGTACTTCACTTCAAAGCCTCCTGTCCTTGTGCAGTATGCTCAGGAAACCATTACCTCAACCTTTCTCCTCCCAAAAGAAAATATTTATAATTCATGTTTATGTTGACAAGTGGTTTCTGTCATCTATGAGCCTTAATCGAGTTGTACTTTGGAAGAGTCAAAGCATTTTCATGCTGTTTTTATTATTAAAGTATTGTAATAAATCATGAGTATGACCCATTGTCTCTATATCTTTTTCTTTGCCTGTTATGATCATTTGAACTTTCCAAGCTATGCTGAATTCATTGCATACAGTGGTAAATGTTTTGAATCAGGCAATGCTGACTGACATATGGGCTGTATTTTGCGTGTCTTAAGTACCAGGTCTTATTCCCTAACTTGAGTAAACTAAAGACCTGGAGGCGTGATCAATGACATTTGGCTATTCTGAGTGGCCAAAGAGCATTGATCACGCCTCCAGGTCTTTAGTTTACTCAAGTTAGGGAATAAGACCTGGTACTTAAGACACGCAAAATACAGCCCATAGGGTGTTAAATGGGTGGAGCCTGGCTGGCATAGGGTGGTGAATGGGGAGGCTGAGCTGTTTGCATGGCGAGATTAACACTCAGTGTTTTGTTAAGTAAATGTTCCACCCGTCAGTTCAGTACTACTGTAGCAAGAAGTGTAGCGGAAAGTAACCTCAATTTACATTGACATTGACATTTACATTGACATTGTGGAAAAGGTGCATGTTAGTTTTTCTTTGGCCTACTGGCAGTTGGCATACACGGCAAGTTAATCTATGTCGACAGCTCAGACAGCTGCATAAGTGCCCAGTGCTTACCTGTGTAATTATTAGAACATCAGCAGGATCTGATGTTGATTAGAGGCTTGACCAGAACCGCATACATCCCAGAAATAATAAGCTGTTATTAACACAATACTGAATTTCCTGGGAGTAATTATATGGCAGTTCAGCGTTAGCCTATACTGTAGTACCTTTGTGACATGAAGTGCCATTAACATGAAGTTAAATTATGACACCACATAAAAATAAAATATTATTTCTTCTGAATTCTTTCTTTCATATCAGGACATTCTAATGGTCATTAGATTAGAGCAGTAACCCACCAATCTCCCAGACTCCCTCCAGGGGTTCAGAGTTTGTATGAATCATGAATGTATAATTATGTTCAGGATGTGCGATGATTTACGATTCTGTGCCTAATTGCCAGGTACATACTGTAACTCGGACAGCGCTGAGTCGTCTGAAGGTGACTCCACAGTCCACAGCGGTCAGAACGGTGACTCGTCTGCGGTGCCTCTTGTGGCTCAAGTCACCTTCCGGTGGTGAAGCCGAGTGCATTACCACTATACATACCAGTATAGGCTATACCTATTTTGTCCATATCTTGATTTCCAGCAAGACTCTGTTTCGAGTCACGACCATTAGAGATGTGATGCAAAGTTTCTCTTCTGTTTGACTATGTGGATATTGTCCACACCATCTAGGTGTCAAGCAGGCCTATAGATTTCACGTTGTGGTGGCTGGTTCTCTAGAAGAGGCCCCCCTGTCAGGTGTAAAGGAGCGAATTGGACACTCATGGAAGCATGAGTTCAAGTCCTTTGCTCTCCCCAGGTTGGCGGAGGGTGTGTAGAGCCCAGGATCACATTAGATAATTGACACAAGGGTAAACAATGGGTTACAAAATCGTGGGATAAACATTATATTGAAAAAAAAAATAGAAGAGGCCAGAATGGGAAGCTTTGTGTAATCCCCAAATAGCTTCACACCACTATAGCACAACCAGTGACCAAGGCTTCCATTCCATAAGACCTGTCATAACCAGTATTAACCACAGTCACTTTATTAACTATACTGTAAATCTACATTTATCTTGAAATGCCCACAGCGGTAACACAGTAATCTAAACTAAAGATCTTACATGAAGTTCAAGTTGAAGTTTATTGTCTTAAATATATTTACAGGTTTACAAACGTCAATAACTAAATAGTGTCCCTGGAGCAAACAAAGCAATGCAAAGATATAACAATAAAATCAGCTAATTTAAAAGTTCACTTAAAACTAAGTGTAGATTATCAACCCTTTGAAAACAAAACGCCTGCAGGCTCGAGTCCGAGGCTAGTAGAATCCCAATCTGGGAACCCATCAACAAAAAAAGAGAAGAAAACATATCTGTCTTGAGAGATATATGTATAACACAAACGCAGACGACCAGAGGCACTGCAGTTTATTCTTCATCAACATATTTCAACACATTGGCATGGAACAGAGAACACAGGGGAAATGAGGACACTAGGTGAATGAGCAACCTATATGAACACACAGGATAGCTGAGGTGGAGAGGATCGTTGGAGTGGCCGGAGGAGAGAGACAGAAAGAGAGAATGAAAAAGAGAGCAAAGATTGAGAGCAGAGCGAGAGATAAGACAGAGAGAATCGAGAACACTGGAATAATGTCCAAGGACTGGAGAATGTGGCCAGACTCCAAAGTGGCCAGGGCTGCTGTTGAAGAGGGCTTGTGGGGCCAGAGGAGCAGACCATGACATAAAGTGCAATAAACCAAATAAGAATATTGAACCAATTAATGGAAAGTATGAAAAAGTGCTTCGGCAAAAACCTCCTAAATCACTTGAGCTGGATGTTTTTCATTTTCTGAAATATGAACATTTTGGACACTAGAGCACCCTCTTATTGGAACTTTTTGTGAGTCGCTTACATCTTCGTGCATGCACTGAGTAGAGATCCCAATTTATGATTAATTCCAGAGAGTATGAGTTTGAGAGGATTATTTGATGGAAGGAGTAGGTAGGCCAAGGTTAAATGGAACATAAGTTTGTGTGTGTGTGTGTGTGTGTGTGTGTGTGTGTGTGTGTGTGTGTGTGTGTGTGTGTGTGTGTGTGTGTGTGTGTGTGTGTGTGTGTGTGTGTGTGTGTGTGTGTGTGTGTGTGTGTGTGTGTGTGTGTGTGCGCGCGCGTGGGCGTGTGTATAAAACAGACAGTGGGAGAGGGAAAGAGATGTGTGTTAAAAAGAGATAAGAGGCTGAGATGTGTGTGTGTGTGAGAGAGAGAGAGAGAGAGAGAGAGAGAGAGAGAGTTTTTGTTGTGTGCAATACATTCAGCATTGTGAGTAACCAACTGAGCAATAGACGGCTGAAAGTTTTTTTTTTTAGCAGTCTAGGCTTTATAGGTTGTTAATGGTATGGTCACATTATGCCAATAATGAAAATTGCTCAACATACTGTATGCTTTAGTTAGTATCCAGCACTGACCGGCGCAGTTTCTACGCTGGGGACCCATACTCAACATTTATAACACTAAACTTTGGTGTAGGGTGTAGGCCGCCGCCTACTCAACATGCCTGGGTTGGTTCATATTCTGGCAAGTGGACTGTAAGTAAAAGTAAAATTTCCACCAGCATAAAAACTAAAGGAGATACATATAGCGGCCCCTGAGGCATGCTACGTCAACTACAAGGAGGATCGAGTCACCGCACACAACAGAAGAACTGTAGCACCGTGCGCATGCATGCCCTGCCCCTGCCCGTCTGGCGTCTGCCTATACTGTACAAACATTTCTTAGCATAAAACGGCAAGCTCTTTCGCCTCGTAAATGGCCCTAGATGGCGACCAAGTTCCAACTAAGAATGAATGACCGGACATAATATCCTCTCTCTGATATGATACAACAACCACAGGCAGGGTCCAGGTTCTGGTTGTGAGCTGCAGAAACAGAATGGACAGAAGAAAGAAAGCGTTTATGATTCAGGTAAAGTTTCAGTTATATTCTCAATTTCTCACGTGTCCTGCCTAATGCCTACAAGGTGTGGATTTACGGTTTTACCTGATTATGATCTGGGTCGCACGCTACTGCACGAATCATGTTTTAAAACATGCAAAATAGGTGATCTATACCTTATGTCAACTTTTCTCATACTGCATGTCCGTTAACATTTATTTGGCCATGGTAGTACGTATTATAGAGTCCCCTTCTTCCGTAGGTGTAGGAAAAACCCAACGGGTTTTCATACCAGAATATAGTAAGCAGAAGGTGCATAGCTTGTAGTTTTTCGTTTAACATTCAATTAATTCGCCCTGACTTGATTGTCTGAAGATGTTACACTTATGAAGTTAACACACTTTCTATAAAGCTGTAGTTTCTGATTATCATCATTGGGTGTAGCAGACAGCTGGAGATAGGTAAACTCAAAGTTAGACATCAGACTTGTTGGACATTTTACATTTATGTAACAGCAACACATAATGCAACAACGCTACACATTAACACATCTGATCACAAGCTGAATGGCTCTGAAGACGTTTCAGGCTACTACTAAAGAATACATTTTGTGCTAACATTATAAACATGCACTGGTAGAATTGATATTCCTATATGATAATATGACTATCATGTGTAAGCAGTCTGCAGTAAAAAGTCCAAGGTGATAGGCCTACCACACAGATTCGATTTCAACATAATAGCTAGGGCAACAGTCAACAGCAGATAAGACACACTTAGATATTTACAATATAGTCCATATTCCCATATACAACAATATCTGTTGCCTTAAAATATGAATGGTTCAACTTCTGCTGAAAAATCAGCATTCATCATGAGTAGAGGAAGTTACCGGTACTTTAGTTTTACAGATAGAATTGACTGTACTGGTATAATATTGGCCTATAAATGTATACATCGTAAATGTCTTGACTCTTGCATGCAAAACCAGCAATATTTGCAGTGTCCTGTCCAAGTGTCCTGTCCTTGTAGACTATTTGTAAAGAGTTTGGTTGAATTTAGCAGAGTTGACTTCTTGCACTGTTGACATCACAAACTTTATTTACTAGTGTGTCGGAATTTAGCTGTTCAAACACCCCAAATGTATCTGCTATAACATTTATTGTTTATGAGAATGCCAAATTATAACATAGGTAGCCTACTAATGCCATGTTATTTTCCACAAATTCCAGCATTTATATATGTTGCTTTAAAACCTGGAATCTTCAATACATTTTAAGGGAAAGACTACAGCTACTTTCAGGTTTAATATTTCAAATCAGAGTAATACAGTAACAGTAGTAGTTTAAGCCCCGTATCATTACATTACATGGAAAGTAATAGATAACAGAACTAGGTTAACTGTTAGTACAATAACAGGCTAGTCTGTTGTTGCACGGTTTCCCAGAGCGACATTAATCCTAAGTTATTTAACGCCCTCCCAGCCTGTGTGTGTGTGTGTGTGTGTGTGTGTGTGTGTGTGTGTGTGTGTGTGTGTGTGTGTGTGTGTGTGTGTGTGTGTGTGTGTGTCCTTAGCCAATTAAAGGGGTTACTTCAGAGTTTTGGACTTAAAGCTGTAGGAAATACTTGCCATAAATATAGTGGTTGCAAAGGTATTAAGTACTAAGTTACCTTTGCAATTAATACCTTTGCAAGCACTTTGTGACTGGTTCTTAAACGGTGCTATACAAATAAAGCTTTATTATTATTATATTAATGGCAAGTATTTCCTACAGCTTTAAATCCAAAAATCTGAACTAACCCAGCACAAAAAATGGCCAAAGCTGGACACCAGGGTAGTAAGTATGTTGATCATGCTAATATCAATTTCACACTCAACAGTTGGACACAATACTTGTGTTTATCATTATTTGACAGCTCTGCTGCTGACGAGGTGTCCTTTGCTCTGCTGCTGGTGCCAGTCGATCACACTCATCTTCCTAACCCTCTTTCACCAGGGTTTAGATCGATGTTCCAGTTCTGTTGGTATATTTCTGTAACAAGAGTCTTAGACTACAAAGGAAGCTGTAACACCTTGCTGTTGATACTTGATACTCATTGTTTGCAACATTGTGTGGTCAAAAGCACACGATAATAGAATGTATTTCACACAACAAAAATCTGAGTGTTAATTTAACTCACCAACGACAGACTAAAATGACAGACTAAATGGCAGACTAAAATGTACCTTTTATACATAATGTCTTTTACCAATATTTCCACTATATTAGTTGCAAAAATCTCTTATAGCTCTTATTTTCTGCTATTATTGTTTGATTATTGTCTCCACCAGGCCGAAGGCATGGGGGGAGAGTATGTTTTGCACTCCGTCCGTCCGTGTGTGTGTGTGTCCGTCCGTCCGTGTGTCCGTGAGCAGCTAATCTCGGCCACCGTTAACCCGGTCCATCCCAAACTTTCCAGAACGGCCTGTTATAGCGCCACCAGGAGGCCGCTTTGTGCAAAACAAGTTTTTGCACCTAGTACACCTACAGATTTCTCACACTCCATCCTGATTGGTTAAGATTGGCTTCCAAAGTTCACAGGAGTGCTCAGTTTCAAACAAAATGCTGCAAATCATGAACACATCGCGTGATTTCCGTGAAATTGTGCACCCACATTCCCACTAGGCCGAGGACGAAATGCCACATGAACAATTTCAACTCAGCCTCAAGGTGGCGCTATAACTGGCCGAAAAGTGTTTTTTACCTCTAACTGCACGGATCTGTGGATAACTTTGTATGCCAACTCCCTAGAGGCCAAGGAAAAACCTTTGTCTGGAATTTTTCACATCTGCTCTTTATAGCGCCACCAGGAGGCCGACATATGTAAAACACATTTTCTATTATTACTCCTTCAGATTTTATCCAAATTTCACGCAAATCGGTACACATGATCTCCATAGTCATGTGATCAAGACAGGTTTGTTTGATTTCTCATATTCCATCCTGATTGGCCACGATTGGCTCCTACAGTTTTCAGGAGTAGCCCGCTTTGTACAAATCGCCACAACTCCTCAACGCAGCGTCCGATTGCGATGAAACTGTGCACGCATATTCCCACTAGGCTGAGGAAGAATGCCTGTGCCCAGAAGGGCACTTTTTCTAGTTTTATCTTCACATTATTTCCATATTTTACCTGTGCTAGATTTGATATTATCTAGCCTATTTTATAGCTTCCTGATTTTCTTTTCTTGTTTTATCCCTTCTCTTGGCTAGATTAAGGCTAGCTCTTAATCTCTTCTATTTACTGATTAATATCTGAACCTTTTCAGACTTACTTAATATAAACATTCTAAATGGTTCCAAGTTTATTTCCTTTTGCAGTGTTTGTGAATATCAGTCCAGTAGATTACATCAAATTAACTCATTGAACTCATGAACTGTTCTGCGAAAAGTGGGGAGAGTCACAAGTATAAAGAGCCACAACAACACCAGACTTAATTTGGCAGAGTTTTTATCTAGCAACTGTCTGTCAGACTGTTGAACAAAACCAAGTCATGTGCCTTTCATCAATTGTGCTGAAATCTCCTTATATTTTTTATTTAATCTACAGTACACTGGTTTTAACATGGTAACTCAGGCTTTTTTTGTTCGTTTCTTTTTTTCTCCCTTCTTTATCCTATTTTTAAACAGTGAAAGCCCTTAAAGCCTTATTTCTTCTCGTATTTGAGTTGAAATACTAGAAGATCTAGTTTAGAGCCCTGGGGGATCCCGTTCAACATATAGGGTTAGGTTTACAGTAAAGTGCTTACGTTGGACCCAAGCTGTTCCCTAGCAACGCAACTCCACTGGAAGGTGGAATGTGTTGCTCAGTGTGTTGCTGCTTGTGTGTTTGCTTGATTTTGTAAAGCACTTTGGAAATTGTTTTGAAAAGTGCTATACAAATAAAAGTATTGTTAAACTTGCTTAGTTACTTACTTTTTAATTATTATTAAAGTAATATTATTATTACTATTAATTGTTGGGGCTCTAACTAACCACTTGAACCTAGGATCCCTGTTCCAGGGGAACATTTGCAAAAGTAGCTGATAATTATACGGTACAAACATTGTGAGCTTGTAGATCTGCAATTTTTCGTTGCGAGCTGATTTGGAGTAGAGGATAAGAGCGGATAAACTACAGAGCCAATTGAAGTTATATTTACTAAGTAAATACTAAGCCCATACTAATAAGTAGCCAATAGATAGAGGGTTTATGAGGGTAATGATGGTTATGTCAGTCAGTCTGTCCATTGGTTGAACGTTCAGTCCATTCAACTTTGGCCCCTGCCCCCAAACAACAATGTCTAGAGAACTACTGTCTGGATTTCCTGGGATTTCCACTTCCTGCTCCCCCAGAGGATGATCCCTACTGATTTTGGTGACTCGTTGGCCTTTCGTCTAGCACCACCCGTAGGCTAAGACATCCACTTGCACACAAGCCATGGCCCATCTCAAAACAGAATGGGTGGATTATCATGAAATGTTCTGAACTGTTTGTGGGCGGCTGTGAACCCTTCTAGCAACACCAATGTTTCATTGGACGTTAAACCATTAAAGGCAATGGAGAGGTATCTGTGTCAACATACTGTACGTTTTTCAGAAAACTCTTAGGATTTAGAACATTGGATAACTTATAACAGTTCTGGAGAAAAATGTTTGGAAAACTATGAAAGTCTTGATTTCTTTTTTACACAAGCCTTCTTTTCTGTCCCTGGCACAAAATATTTTCTAATGGGGGGTCTTAATTGGCCAGGTCTTAATTGGTTAAAATAAAAGGCAGCTTTATTGAAGGTACAATATTCAATTTCACAGCCATATAAGCATTAACTGACAGATAATGGTTTGCAACCTGGCTCCTTGCCTGCACAGGTTAGACCTGTGCAGGCATGCCTAATCTAGTAATTTCACCTCCTTTTTTTATCAGAGCCAGATTCTGTTTATTTGTCATGTACTGTACCTACTGTACTCATACAAGGACACCGGTGTGCAGCAGTAAAACATATTTAATACATCAATAAAGGCATTCATGTTTAATGACATTGGACAGGTGTATTCAACTTCTCCAAAGAGAGGCTCCTTAGTAACAGCTAGTCATTAAAAAAAGTACTGTTTTCGGCTGCGTATGCCGGTGGCGTCGCTCAGCCAATCAGGGATTGTGTATTTTTGATGACATAACTATGGTATGTTTCATTGACTGGGTGATCGGCTGTGTGTGTGTGTGTGTGTGTGTGTGTGTGTGTGTGTGTGTGTAAGAACGGTGGTCCCTGATTGGCCGAGGGACAACACCGACCAATCTATGTTTCAAAGTTATGTGGATATCTCTGAGTTATATAAAGACATATAACTCAGAAGGGACAAAGACAGAGACTCACTAACAAGACTTGACACCTGACATACAATCTGGAGGTCATCATGGTGGACTCAGAAAGGGGAGACAAAAGACCTTTTGGCGGACAGTAAGTTGACACAAGTCAGCAGTAGGTTGCACGCTCTGCTCACGCACAAGTAGGCCATTCATGGCATACTTAACTTGTGTGCAAAGCGCAAGTTGGCAGCTCGACAGAGTGCATTTCTAGTTTAACTTGTGATGTGTCTGAACCTTCTTTTTATTCCCCGGAATCGATTTGTTACTACAGTAATTCGTTCTCTCTATTTGGAAATTGGATCACATAAATGTCATTTTCATGCTCCTAATAAAACAGTAATATTGAAAGTATTTCCACTACAAATTGGAGCCATGCTGCTACTGTATGTGAACATAGATACATTATTTGATCCAACGGACAACACAATGGTTCACTGTCCGAGAATGGCATGGGTGAAACACATGGAATCTCATATTCGCAAAACAAACAAGGCTATTATTACATGTTTTTTGCCCATTCACCCCTACTGTAAGAACCATTCTCTAGATCACGGTCAAGGACTAATTTCTGTCCCATTGTACTCCACTCAACTCAACTCAACTCAACTCAACTCAAACTTTATTTATAAAGCACATATTACAACGACCAAAAGTTGACTGTATATATGATTAAAAAAATCATAGAAGTGTAAATTTGTACTTTAAATGTTCTGATGAATTGAAAATCTTAGTGCTTTTTCTGGTTTCATCCTCGTAGCAGTTTTTGTATTGACCTGTACCGTCCTTCAACTGTAACTACTAACATTAAAAATAAAAATCTAATAATGTTCCGGGTCATTTGACCTGGTTTGTACTACCAGTTTTACAGAAAGGTGAACATAAAACATGGTGGTAGTGTGTACTCTCTGATTCGCAGTGTGATTATGCTTCATTCCAGATGGCTTGATAACATACCAGGCCCCCACACCTGCGTCTTCTGGGGACATTTACCAGCCAACCACATGGCTTGAATAGAGCTCTGGGAAGTCTGCAAACACAACGGACCAAGCAACTCCCTCCCACTAGTCAGGTAAAACCAGGTCTTCACAATTTGGAAAACACACACAATAGCCTTTTTAATCAAATGGATTAAAGTCAGAATTTGGACGAACTAGCAAATTTGGAAACCAGAGAAGCTAAACAATCTAGACCCAATCAAGCAAAAGTGTGTATAAACAGAACCTACTGTATAAAGTTCACACTTGTTGGTTTGATGTGCATAATGTGACCTCTCATTCGTGTGTCAGAAACACAGAGGAACTGAAATGTGTCTATTTCCTATTTCACTGCTGCTGTAAAAGTGTTACATACGACGTATTTGTGCTGATGACTTCATTTCCTATTCGTGAATCCGTCATACAGTTTACTCTTTTTTCACTCTTACACTTTTGAGTTGGCCTGGCGTTTGTATTTAATGAGAACGGAGTGGAGAGAGCAACTGTGGTTCGGCAAGAGAGAAATGTTCTCTCTTTGCACACAAATCTTTGGCAGCTTAAATCACTGTATTGTGTTAACCATAAAACCATCTCATCTTCATCATTAGGTAAAATCACTACAGTGTTAGAAAGTGCAGTTCTGTTGTGTTGTGTTGTAAGTTTCCTATTTTAAGCTGGTTGATGTTTAATGTTTTTAATGTGCAATGTCATTTGAGGTTAAACTTCATTCCTTGTTTTTTTTTCTCAGCTGCTGGGATTTTCTTATCGTGGTCATGTGAACTCACTTAGTCAGGACCCACATGTTTCAGAAATCACTTATTTACACTAGTGCTATTTTAGAATTCCTTACATTGAATTGCATGCCAATGTGATGAATATCATGCAATAAAAAAAATCTAATAATAATATTAAAAGCTTTAAAAGGTTAGTGTTGAGATGCATGAGCACCTTTGTGTGTATGGAGTCAATATGCCATGACTTAATGCTGCTGGTAAATTGGTATCATGAGCATGTCTAAATGGAATCCCATGATGCCTGTCTGCCATTGTTGAAGTCAGAGAGGAGAGAGTAGGAAATATGCGAATCGGCCCATTCCTGCAGGACTACGGTCACAATTTGTTTCCACACATTCCACACTCTTATCTCCATCTTCTTACAAAGCCAGTCTTTCTATGTTTCTACATATACCTATGTTCTATTCTGAGTCTGTTGTAAGTGTGCTAACATTAGAGGCAGACAGATTGACTGTTTCTTGTCACGTTTCGATGATCTTAACCCGTGTTCCTCTCTCTTTCCAGGCCCAGAAAGGAGGAGGCAACATGCCCACCAGCCGCAGGAAAGCCAGGGTGATCTGCATGATATTGATACTCAACATTTTCATCTGCGTCCTGGTGGTCGTGTCTCGGAACCTGGGCCAGGACAAGAGTGATCGGCGAAAGGTCCGGATTCCATCCAAGAGGTTCTGGCGAAGACAGGCGCTAAGCAAGTCCTTCTGGAACAAGGAACAGCAGCACCTGGATTTCTTTTTCAACCCCATCCTCTCATCAGCCCTCTCCAACAGCTCCCTCCTTGACCTGCCGGATTGGCTGAATGACACGGCGCCCCTCAACCCTTGTGAGACAGACGGCCGTGTGTCCACTCAGATCTGGGACTTCAACACATTACCGCAACGCTTTCAGGACTTTCTAAGGCACATGCATTGCAGGACCTACCCCATGTTGATCAATCAACCGCACATATGTGATAATAAACCCTACCTCCTGCTGGCTATCAAGTCGTTGGCTCCGCACTTTGATCGGCGGCAGGCCATTCGTGAATCCTGGGGGCGGGCGGGGGTCTTAGCCAATCGTGGTGTGGTAACGGTTTTCCTGCTAGGAAGTGCCACATCGGTCGACTTCTTCCCTGACCTGTCGTGGATGCTGGAGCACGAGGCAGAGCTTCACAGGGACATCCTCCAATGGGAGTACAGGGATACCTTTTTTAACCTCACCCTTAAGGAGGTTCTTTTCCTGGATTGGTTTAGCCAACACTGTCCCCAAGTGCAGTACATCCTGAAAGCTGACGATGACGTCTTCGTCAACACTCTGCAAATCATTGATTTCCTGGAAGGTCTCCCAGAGGCCAGAGCTGAAGATCTGTTCATAGGTGATGTCATCGACAACGCGGGCCCTCACCGGGACCCGAAGCTCAAGTACTTCATCCCGGAGAGTGTGTTTGTTGGACAGTACCCGCCTTACGCAGGCGGTGGAGGGTACTTGTATTCTGGCGAACTGGCGTTGCGTCTCAGTGCAATATCTGGACAGGTGGCACTGTACCCTATTGATGACGTCTATACAGGGATGTGTCTGAAAAAGCTGGGCCTCATCCCCGAAAAGCACAAGGGCTTCAGGACTTTTGGCATTGAGGAGAAGTACAGGTACAACCCGTGCATCTATAAGAGCCTAATGCTGGTGCACAGTCGGACACCACAGGAAATGATCCAGATATGGTCTTGGCTCGCCGATCCCGATGTAGAGTGCCAGTGAGCATTCATATCAATCTATGCGGAGTTGCATTTGTTACACATACTATTGTTATTGGAATCATTTTAAACTTTTACAGTTGTGAAAGACTGAATTCTAAGATATCTGTTTGGGCTATTGTTCAGAAGTGATGAAAAGAACTTAAGAAGCAACAAAGTGTTCTCTTTACCAATAGATCTAATTAGTCACGTTTGAGACGTTTTTCAGTGAATGTAGCCTTCAATGTTAAATTGAATTGAATTGTTAAATCTACAGTACAGTACTTGGGCAAGAATAATAGAGTTACTTTCTTGCTAAAAAAAAATCTGTGTAACTGCAACAACAATCTGTTTTTCTCTTTACTTACATGAACTGAAGATTTGTTT
The DNA here is from genome assembly GCF_964188405.1 of Protomyctophum parallelum. Lineage (NCBI taxonomy): Eukaryota > Metazoa > Chordata > Actinopteri > Myctophiformes > Myctophidae > Protomyctophum > Protomyctophum parallelum. The sequence continues at coordinate 32,711,341 of NC_139702.1, read as the reverse complement.
GACTTGGGCTTTCAAATATTTGAAAGCCCCCTATTTAAACTATTTTCAGAAATGGTATAATAATTGTTTCAGTGGATAGATCTTGTTTAGCTGGTCCTTTTGAAAGTAGCTCTCGAATCAAAAACCGTGGGCACCCCTTATTGAAACAAGACAAACAGCTGGCTCAGGAGGCAGTGCCTCCTGAATTTGTGTGAAACCGTACGAGCAGGTTGGTGCTCTGCATGGTTGCCTCTACTGTCGGTGTGTGAAAGTGAGTGTGAAAGGTACATGGACAAAAAAACCTTTATAAAACCTTTATTTTAATTGTCACATGCACTCAAATACAGATGTGGCAGCATGAGCAACACACACACACACACACACACACACACACACAAATGTAACACATTTTAAAGCACTTTGGAGCAAGAGGCTATATAAATGCAGACCACTTGCCACAGAACTACTCAGTCATTCAATTACGCCCAGCTCTTACTGTATGCATTCTGAGAACCCATCGTAGAAACAGCGCCCTCTTTCCCACAGTCTGTCTCGAGAGACATTTTCCACAGTATTGCGTTTGGGGAGAATAGGTTACACTCTGTCTGTATATTTATTATTTAATGTCAACATGAAAGTGAGGAACACACAGTTGGAGAGGTGCTCGTGAGATCAGATCAGCAGGAATGTCATTCTGTTGGGGAAATGTGCAACTACTGCACCACATGTTCTACTAACTACTGAACATCAGTGATATAACATATTCGTAGTCTGATTCGACTATTCGCTCTTATTGTGTTTTCATGAAGTGACATACCAGGTATCAAGGTATGATATAGTGAGCTACAAGAAGCGTGTATGTTGGTTTCTGTGTTGCATTACTGCATATTGGCTATTGGAAAAGCTTGACCATGTGACCCTTGCAAACTTTCACTGACTGTATTTACGATATTGTTTTAATTAGTGTGGTTGCCCGAATGGGCAACCAGACTCTTGTAACTGTGACACTTTATTATTATTATTATTAGTGTGGTTGCCCGAATGGGCAACCAGACTCTAGTAATTGTAACACTTTATACTTATTATTATTTTTTCACTGGAGTAGTCTTTATTTTGACGCTTTATACCTCCCACACTGTACGCTGTACGCACTTGAGCCATATGTCAAATTGACCGGAAAAATCGGGAATCGTGTGCTTGTATTTTGTTAAGAGAAATGTTGTATAGTTTAATTGATATGAATTTATTAGTGAATTAAATTTCCCCATTGACATGAATGGGAAAAGGCAAAAATTCACATTCAAGTATTTGTTCGTCGGAGACTGTAATCACTATAGTTACAAAACTTTTAGGGATAATTCAACATTATCCCTAAAATTATTTAACCCTAAAATTTTATCGGTCGGCCTCATGGTGGCGCTATAACAGCCCACTTTACCTTTTGGCTTATAACTCTTGAACCGTAGGTCGTAAAATCAAAATTATTCTTTCCCTGGATTCCTTGGGTCATGACGCATCTCCCCATATAGGCCACGCCCATTTCCGCCATGATAGATTTTCCGCCATTTTGAATTTTGTCCAAAACACACTTTTTGCTTTTCCTCCTACATATTTTGTCCAAATCTCACAGAAATCGGCACACGTGATCTCTGGACCCATCCAATTAAAACTGAGCCGCAGAATTTTGAAAGTGCGTATCGTTCGGCCGCAATCGTCTTCCGAAGTTAGTAGGAGGGGCCTATATCACAAAAAATGCCATAAATCACGAACGGAATGTCCAATCCATCCCAAATTTCAATCACATGTCCGGGGTGGTTCAATCAACCAAGTTCTAATAGCAATTCCATTTTCATCCATAGGGGGCGCCGCAAATGCGAGAAATGTAACCGTTTGTCGCAAAAACATGAATTTCGGGGGTTAAATCCCCTCCGAATTACTTACGCATGATCTAAGGCGTGACTTGAAATTGTAATTGGCTGGCAATACTAGTGGGAGGGGCATATGTAAGCCCACTGCGGCAACCACACTCTGCAATTTTTTTAAATTGCGAATTTTCTAGTTAGTGTGGTTGCCCGAATGGGCAACCAGACTCTTGTAACTGTGACACTTTATTATTATTTTCTCACTGGAGTAGTCTTTATTTTGACGCTTTATACCTCCCACACTGTACGCTGTACGCACTTGAGCCATATGTCAAATTGACCGGAAAAATCGGGAATCGTGTGCTTGTATTTTGTTAAGAGAAATGTTGTATAGTTTAATTGATATGAATTTATTAGTGAATTAAATTTCCCCATTGACATGAATGGGAAAAGGCAAAAATTCACATAAAAGTATTTGTTCCTCGGAGACTGTAATCACTATAGTTACAAAACTTTTAGGGATATTTCAACATTATCACTAAAATTATTTAACCCTAAAATTTTATCGGTCGGCCTCATGGTGGCGCTATAACAGCCCACTTTACCTTTTGGCTTATAACTCTTGAACCGTAGGTCGTAAAATCAAAATTATTTTTCCCCTGGATTCCTTGGGTCATGACGCATCTCCCCATATAGGCCACGCCCATTTCCGCCATGATAGATTTTCCGCCATTTTGAATTTTGTCCAAAACACACTTTTTGCTTTTCCTCCTACAGATTTTGTCCGAATCTCACAGAAATCGGCACACGTGATCTCTGGACCCATCCAATTAAAACTGAGCCGCAGAATTTTGAAAGTGCGTATCGTTCGGCCGCAATCGTCTTCCGAAGTTAGTAGGAGGGGCCTATATCACAAAAAATGCCATAAATCACGAACGGAATGTCCAATCCATCCCAAATTTCAATCACATGTCCGGGGTGGTTCAATCAACCAAGTTCTAAAAGCAATTCCATTTTCATCCATAGGGGGCGCCGCAAACGCGAGAAATGTAACCGTTTGTCGCAAAAACATGAATTTCGGGGGTCAAATCCCCTCCGAATGACTTACGCATGATCTAAGGCGTGACTTGAAATTGTAATTGGCTGGCAATACTAGTGGGAGGGGCATATGTAAGCCACTGCGGCAACCACACTCTGCAATTTTTTAAAATTGCGAATTTTCTAGTGTTATTTGTTAGTGTGGTCTTTATTAGTAGTCTTTATTTTGACGCTTTATACCTCCCACACTGTACGCTGTACGCACTTGAGCCATATGTCAAATTGACCGGAAAAATCGGGAATCGTGTGCTTGTATTTTGTTAAGAGAAATGTTGTATAGTTTAATTGATATGAATTTATTAGTGAATTAAATTTCCCCATTGACATGAATGGGAAAAGGCAAAAATTCACATTCAAGTATTTGTTCCTCGGAGACTGTAATCACTATAGTTACAAAACTTTTAGGGATAATTCAACATTATCCCTAAAATTATTTAACACTAAAATTTTATCGGTCGGCCTCATGGTGGCGCTATAACAGCCCACTTTACCTTTTGGCTTATAACTCTTGAACCGTAGGTCGTAAAATCAAAATTATTTTTTCCCTGGATTCCTTGGGTCATGACGCATCTCCCCATATAGGCCACGCCCATTTCCGCCATGATGGATTTTCCGCCATTTTGAATTTTGTCCAAAACACACTTTTTGCTTTTCCTCCTACATATTTTGTCCAAATCTCACAGAAATCGGCACACATGATCTCTGGACATATCCGATTAAAACACCAAATGCAGAATTTTGGTAGTGCGTATCGTTCGGCCGTAATCGTCTTCCGAAGTTAGTAGGAGGGGCCTATATCACAAAAATGCCATAAATCACGAACGGAATGTCCAATCCATCCCAAATTTGAATCACATGTCCGGGGTGGTTCAATCAACCAAGTTCTAAAAGCAATTCCATTTTCATCCATAGGGGGCGCCGCAAATGCGAGAAATGTAACCGTTTGTCGCAAAAACATGAATTTCGGGGGTTAAATCCCCTCCGAATTACTTACGCATGATCTAAGGCGTGACTTGAAATTGTAATTGGCTGGCAATACTAGTGGGAGGGGCATATGTAAGCCACTGCGGCAACCACACTCTGCAATTTTTTAAAATTGCGAATTTTCTAGTTTGTTAGTGTGGTCTTTATTAGTAGTCTTTATTTTGACGCTTTATACCTCCCACACTGTACGCTGTACGCACTTGAGCCATATGTCAAATTGACCGGAAAAATCGGGAATCGTGTGCTTGTATTTTGTTAAGAGAAATGTTGTATAGTTTAATTGATATGAATTTATTAGTGAATTAAATTTCCCCATTGACATGAATGGGAAAAGGCAAAAATTCACATAAAAGTATTTGTTCCTCGGAGACTGTAATCACTATAGTTACAAAACCTTTAGGGATAATTCAACATTATCCCTAAAATTATTTAACCCTAAAATTTTATCGGTCGGCCTCATGGTGGCGCTATAACAGCCCACTTTACCTTTTGGCTTATAACTCTTGAACCGTAGGTCGTAAAATCAAAATAATTTTTTCCCTGGATTCCTTGGGTCATGACGCATCTCCCCATATAGGCCACGCCCATTTCCGCCATGATAGATTTTCCGCCATTTTGAATTTTGTCCAAAACACACTTTTTGCTTTTCCTCCTACAGATTTTGTCCAAATCTCACAGAAATCGGCACACGTGATCTCTGGACCCATCCAATTAAAACTGAGCCGCAGAATTTTGAAAGTGCGTATCGTTCGGCCGCAATCGTCTTCCGAAGTTAGTAGGAGGGGCCTATATCACAAAATATGCCATAAATCACGAACGGAATGTCCAATCCATCCCAAATTTCAATCACATGTCCGGGGTGGTTCAATCAACCAAGTTCTAATAGCAATTCCATTTTCATCCATAGGGGGCGCCGCAAATGCGAGAAATGTAACCGTTTGTCGCAAAAACATGAATTTCGGGGGTTAAATCCCCTCCGAATGACTTACGCATGATCTAAGGCGTGACTTGAAATTGTAATTGGCTGGCAATACTAGTGGGAGGGGCATATGTAAGCCCACTGCGGCAACCACGCTCTGCAATTTTTTTAAATTGCGAATTTTCTAGTTTTTTCACTGGAGTAGTCTTTATTTTGACGCTTTATACCTCCCACACTGTACGCTGTACGCACTTGAGCCATATGTCAAATTGACCGGAAAAATCGGGAATCGTGTGCTTGTATTTTGTTAAGAGAAATGTTGTATAGTTTAATTGATATGAATTTATTAGTGAATTAAATTTCCCCATTGACATGAATGGGAAAAGGCAAAAATTCACATAAAAGTATTTGTTCCTCGGAGACTGTAATCACTATAGTTACAAAACTGTTAGGGATATTTCTTAATTATCACTAAAATTAATTAAAATTATAATTTTATAGGTCGGCCTCATGGTGGCGCTATAACAGCCCACTTTACCTTTTGGCTTATAACTCTTGAACCGTAGGTCGTAAAATCAAAATTATTTTTTCCCTGGATTCCTTGGGTCATGACGCATCTCCCCATATAGGCCACGCCCATTTCCGCCATGATAGATTTTCCGCCATTTTGAATTTTGTCCAAAACACACTTTTTGCTTTTCCTCCTACAGATTTTGTCCAAATCTCACAGAAATCGGCACACGTGATCTCTGGACCCATCCAATTAAAACTGAGCCGCAGAATTTTGAAAGTGCGTATCGTTCGGCCGCAATCGTCTTCCGAAGTTAGTAGGAGGGGCCTATATCACAAAAAATGCCATAAATCACGAACGGAATGTCCAATCCATCCCAAATTTCAATCACAGGTCCGGGGTGGTTCAATCAACCAAGTTCTAAAAGCAATTCCATTTTCATCCATAGGGGGCGCCGCAAACGCGAGAAATGTAACCGTTTGTCGCAAAAACATGAATTTCGGGGGTTAAATCCCCTCCGAATTACTTACGCATGATCTAAGGCGTGACTTGAAATTGTAATTGGCTGGCAATACTAGTGGGAGGGGCATATGTAAGACACTGCGGCAACCACACTCTGCAATTTTTTTAAATTGCGAATTTTCTAGTGTTATTTGTTAGTGTGGTCTTTATTAGTAGTCTTTATTTTGACGCTTTATACCTCCCACACTGTACGCTGTACGCACTTGAGCCATATGTCAAATTGACCGGAAAAATCGGGAATCGTGTGCTTGTATTTTGTTAAGAGAAATGTTGTATAGTTTAATTGATATGAATTTATTAGTGAATTAAATTTCCCCATTGACATGAATGGGAAAAGGCAAAAATTCACATAAAAGTATTTGTTCCTCGGAGACTGTAATCACTATAGTTACAAAACCTTTAGGGATAATTCAACATTATCCCTAAAATTATTTAACCCTAAAATTTTATCGGTCGGCCTCATGGTGGCGCTATAACAGCCCACTTTACCTTTTGGCTTATAACTCTTGAACCGTAGGTCGTAAAATCAAAATAATTTTTTCCCTGGATTCCTTGGGTCATGACGCATCTCCCCATATAGGCCACGCCCATTTCCGCCATGATAGATTTTCCGCCATTTTGAATTTTGTCCAAAACACACTTTTTGCTTTTCCTCCTACAGATTTTGTCCAAATCTCACAGAAATCGGCACACGTGATCTCTGGACCCATCCAATTAAAACTGAGCCGCAGAATTTTGAAAGTGCGTATCGTTCGGCCGCAATCGTCTTCCGAAGTTAGTAGGAGGGGCCTATATCACAAAATATGCCATAAATCACGAACGGAATGTCCAATCCATCCCAAATTTCAATCACATGTCCGGGGTGGTTCAATCAACCAAGTTCTAATAGCAATTCCATTTTCATCCATAGGGGGCGCCGCAAATGCGAGAAATGTAACCGTTTGTCGCAAAAACATGAATTTCGGGGGTTAAATCCCCTCCGAATGACTTACGCATGATCTAAGGCGTGACTTGAAATTGTAATTGGCTGGCAATACTAGTGGGAGGGGCATATGTAAGCCCACTGCGGCAACCACGCTCTGCAATTTTTTTAAATTGCGAATTTTCTAGTGTTATTTGTTAGTGTGGTCTTTATTAGTAGTCTTTATTTTGACGCTTTATACCTCCCACACTGTACGCTGTACGCACTTGAGCCATATGTCAAATTGACCGGAAAAATCGGGAATCGTGTGCTTGTATTTTGTTAAGAGAAATGTTGTATAGTTTAATTGATATGAATTTATTAGTGAATTAAATTTCCCCATTGACATGAATGGGAAAAGGCAAAAATTCACATTCAAGTATTTGTTCCTCGGAGACTGTAATCACTATAGTTACAAAACTTTTAGGGATAATTCAACATTATCCCTAAAATTATTTAACCCTAAAATTTTATCGGTCGGCCTCATGGTGGCGCTATAACAGCCCACTTTACCTTTTGGCTTATAACTCTTGAACCGTAGGTCGTAAAATCTAAATTATTTTTTCCCTGGATTCCTTGGGTCATGACGCATCTCCCCATATAGGCCACGCCCATTTCCGCCATGATAGATTTTCCGCCATTTTGAATTTTGTCCAAAACACACTTTTTGCTTTTCCTCCTACAGATTTTGTCCAAATCTCACAGAAATCGGCACACGTCATCTCTGGACCCATCCAATTAAAACTGAGCCGCAGAATTTTGAAAGTGCGTATCGTTCGGCCGCAATCGTCTTCCGAAGTTAGTAGGAGGGGCCTATATCACAAAAAATGCCATAAATCACGAACGGAATGTCCAATCCATCCCAAATTTCAATCGCATGTCCGGGGTGGTTCAATCAACCAACTTCTAATAGCAATTCCATTTTCATCCATAGGGGGCGCCGCAAATGCGAGAAATGTAACCGTTTGTCGCAAAAACATGAATTTCGGGGGTTAAATCCCCTCCGAATTACTTACGCATGATCTAAGGCGTGACTTGAAATTGTAATTGGCTGGCAATACTAGTGGGAGGGGCATATGTAAGCCACTGCGGCAACCACACTCTGCAATTTTTTTAAATTGCGAATTTTCTAGTTATTTTTTCACTGGAGTAGTCTTTATTTTGACGCTTTATACCTCCCACACTGTACGCTGTACGCACTTGAGCCATATGTCAAATTGACCGGAAAAATCGGGAATCGTGTGCGTGTATTTTGTTAAGAGAAATGTTGTATAGTTTAATTGATATGAATTTATTAGTGAATTAAATTTCCCCATTGACATGAATGGGAAAAGGCAAAAATTCACATAAAAGTATTTGTTCCTCGGAGACTGTAATCACTATAGTTACAAAACTGTTAGGGATATTTCTTAATTATCACTAAAATTAATTAAAATTATAATTTTATAGGTCGGCCTCATGGTGGCGCTATAACAGCCCACTTTACCTTTTGGCTTATAACTCTTGAACCGTAGGTCGTAAAATCAAAATTATTTTTTCCCTGGATTCCTTGGGTCATGACGCATCTCCCCATATAGGCCACGCCCATTTCCGCCATGATAGATTTTCCGCCATTTTGAATTTTGTCCAAAACACACTTTTTGCTTTTCCTCCTACAGATTTCGTTCAAATCTCACAGAAATCGGCACACGTGATCTCTGGACCCATCCAATTAAAACTGAGCCGCAGAATTTTGAAAGTGCGTATCGTTCGGCCGTAATCGTCTTCCGAAGTTAGTAGGAGGGGCCTATATCACAAAAATGCCATAAATCATGAACGGAATGTCCAATCCATCCCAAATTTCAATCACATGTCCGGGGTGGTTCAATCAAAAAAGCAATTCCATTTTCATCCATAGGGGGCGCCGCAAATGCGAGAAATGTAACCGTTTGTCGCAAAAACATGAATTTCGGGGGTTAAATCCCCTCCGAATGACTTACGCATGATCTAAGGCGTGACTTGAAATTGTAATTGGCTGGCAATACTAGTGGGAGGGGCATATGTAAGCCACTGCGGCAACCACACTCTGCAATTTTTTAAAATTGCGAATTTTCTAGTTTGCTACTACTATGACTACTTGAGACAAATGTAACTGTGATGAATGAAATTGTACATTTTGTGATTACTGTTAATTGGCTTTTTTGTTTTGTAACCAGCTGTCATTACAGTATGTACTGTATGCTGTCAAAAAGTGAGATATATTGCTGCTGTAATCATGTGCATCTGTGTTCATAACATAAGTCCATAATAGCATCTAATTTGGAGTTGAGTGTGGCCTTGATTATTGGTGTTCGTTTGTTATATTAAGTAAGTCATTGTGGAAAATAAATATGTGGATATTTTTGTATGATAATTCATTTAAACAATCGTCATTAGTGGCCTGCATTTTGCATGCAGCTCATTATTGTTTAATTTGCCATGTGTGGTCTCAAGGAAAACAATACATTTCATAGTTAATTTGGGGTGATACCTGATTGGAGTATAGTTTAGGCCAGCTGTGTCCAAAGTGCTAACCTGACGCTGCCAGATGAGGGCGGTATTGGGTAACCATGTTCCCCAACACAGCCTTCATCTGGGATCTCTCAGGGAGTTGAGCTGACAAAAATCCGTTACGTACCGGACCAATCAGCGTGAGCTAAGGGCGGGATATGTGCGAAACCGGATGTGAAGCTATCTAGACACGTCAATATGATTGGTTGTGTTTGCACGCCCACATGGTGATAGACAGACGGTCCCATCCAATCATCTACCAAGTATCTTGAAATAAAGGAACAGCCCCGTCATCGAATTTGCTTCCGCGATCCCAGATCCCAATAAGCTGTGAAACAAATTTGTGTAGCAAGCTTCTTGGATCTGGCAGCGTCAGGTTACCAAAGTGCGCCCTGTGGGCCAAATACGGCCCTGGGGCGATTTGTATATGTCCTGCAGCTTCATACTTGAATTTATGAACACCCAACAGTATGGGTAGGACATTTTTACATTAAAGCTTTTTTAACCTGGACATTTCCCAGAGTATAATTTGTCAGTGTTCCTTGTTCCTTGTATTCTTTTTTCTTTTCCGTTTTTACCTTGCTTGCTTGGTTACATTTAGTAATGTGACGGCTGAAAAAAGGCTGAGATACACTTTTTGTTCACAGCACACCAGACAAAAGACCATTGATATTAAATATTGATGATGATAGTTAAATAGAATCGTTTAATCCAAAGGTACATTATGTAGTTGGCCCTTGGGTGTTTTAATATTTTCTAATATGGCTTTGAAAAAAAGTTTGGACACCCTACTGGGAGAGCGTACAACAAGCTGTGGGCACAGCTATACATTTTACAAACCTGCACTGGAACACTTTAGATTTATACTGTAGAATGTAGATGGCTTAATTTGCACACTTTTACAAAGCCATAATAGGGCAACTCCTTAATTGGTTAGTTGTTACCTTGGGATTGTTTAATGTCTTAAAAAAGTGTGTGTGTGTGTGTGTGTGTGTGTGTGTGTGTGTGTGTGTGTGTGTGTGTGTGTGTGTGTGTGTGTGTGTGTGTGTGTGTGTGTGTGTGTGTGTGTGTGTGTGTGTGTGTGTGTGAGAGAGAGAGTGAAACCCTCAGAGCTGTCCTGAGGTCGAAACCGTGGAAAGCATGGTGAGACGTTTGATCAATGTTCATGGTTGATCAATGTTATATTGCAAAAACAAAAATAATATGTAGCACTGTACATTTGACACATTTTTTTTTTATTTTTATGTTTTGTCAATAGAGAGGCCTAGTGCAACAACTTATTCAGTCTTATTGGTAAAAAAATTATTGAAAGCGCTACAGTGACATCTGCTGGTAGCTATTTGTTCTACACAGTAGAACAAATCGTCAGAGGCTTGATATGTTTCAGCTGTTGTTTGTAAATTGTCTTTTAGTAGGTCAAGTTAACAGCATCCAGTTGACGGTCATACATTTTCAAATACATCAAACAGGCAAAGTAAAATGCCGAGAAATCGCTTAAGGTTGAAAAGCAGATTCATATTTCTACTCATATTTGTTATATGTCCTAAACTCTGTGACTCAAAGGTAAGTTTGCATTTTCAATACAAAGACCATATCATTCATACGACAACCAGCTAGCTCCCCTTTCTTTTTATAACATATAGGTAAACATAATTATATGATTGTTGTTTTGCAGACAGATATAAACGGCGCTGCAGATGATGGTCGGGGTAAGAATCACAATTTTGGTGTTGAACAGCTATATTTTCGCTCGAGTCAGAAGGCTACACATTGACGCTACTTTATTTACGTTGTGAACTGCAGCAACATTATTTTGCACCAGGGCTTCCTTGAATAATCTGAATCTACTTTCCAAATTGAATTTGAAGGACCCAAATGGAAACAAGCCATATAGGCTAACTCTTGGGTTTAAAATCCCTATAGCAGACCTTGTATTGAACTCTACTCCTACTCATTCCTGGGCTTTTTTTCTGCAAACTATTAAGTATTCAATCAATCAAGTTATCAAACTGTACGCCTATTTCCATTTTCTACACACAGTTAAAATGTGTAGTTGTAGTGGTTGACAAAAGTAGTGTAGGCCTACTTCCTGAAGCTCTATTTGCATTACCTCCCCAGGCAAGGAAGGGATTCCATATGCAGTGGTGGTGGAAAAATCAATACTGCAATGTTGTAAAATCGCCTCATAGTAAATAGTAAAGTACAAATACCTGTACTTAAGTAGTACCTAAGTTAATGTACTTAGTTACTTTCCACCTCTCCGGGGCAGCAGTTAGGTGACATATTCAAATTAATTGCAGCTTGAAATGGACACTCATGATTTTACTATTCATGCATAGCCTGCTCTGCCTTATTGTTGCCAGGTGAACTTTGCACTATTGTTCTTCCTTTCGTTGTTCTTCAGATGGCCAAAGAAAAGACAGAAATAATGCATTTTTCGCGCTGCAGAGCTGCCACCAGGTGATGCGTGACGACAACAGCGAGTTCTTCTCCCCTGACTACATGTGCTCCAGCCCACCGCTCTGGTGCAACTGGACCATTTCCGTGGCACCAGGGAAGCGTGTGCGTCTCTACCTCGAAGATTTAACACCAGAAGATTCCTGCCACCTCAAGCAAGATCAGATCCATGTCGACGAACCCACTGGTTACTTTGCCGGTCATAAGGTCCTGCAGAAGTGCTGGCGAGAGGCAGAGTACATATCCCTCTCTAACACGCTGTATGTGGTTCTGCTCATCGGTGGCTACCCTGACCCTCCATACAGGGGATTCTACGGCCGATACCAAGCTTTTGGACCGCCGGTCGTATATAATCCTCATGACGACATCACAGAACGAGGCAGGAAGCCGCATGTAGAACACCAGGTCACAGAGCGGCCTCTTCGTCAGAGGAGCTTTGCAAGATTTTCACCCACGGTCGACACAAGCTCAAAGAAGACGGTTTCATTAAAACACCCCACATTTCTTCCTCAAGTTAACTATGATGGTATGTATGATGATGATGACCAAGCCGGGCTTCCAGGGGAGGCAGAGGAACAAACTGAGACGGATGACACTTTGAAGTCATCACCCATTCAGGGACTAGAGGAGAGCAGTCAGGTGAATGACAGTCATGTATCCCATTTCACTGTTCTGCCCAATGTGGCAATGTCCACGCAGGAGACTTTGCGCACAGGGAGAGCTGCCTCTCCCACAGTCACACAACTACCCACAGATGAAGACCGACATCCCATCTCTTCACATCAACAGACGCCATCAGCAACGCTGAGGGATGTGGATGTCCAGGACCAGACGACACAAGAAGACTCTCTTGTCACTGACGATGACTCCACACAAGGTCCAACAGAGGCTGCAGCTGTTGGAGATTTAGAGCAAGTCGGAGAGGATGAGAACAGTATACAGATCATTAAGGCTTCACGTGATGTTGATGATGAGACACGCACCTACCCTCACCCCCACATGGTGGAACCACGCTTGGAGCATAGAAAGGACGGTGGGTATACAGCAAAAGATGTTAGTTTAACCACTTAGACACTGTATACTAGGTTGCCCAGGGCTCTTTACTGGTTGACTCCTTTTTCCCTTTGCACAAATCTCTTATCTTTGTCCAAGAAAAGGGATCCTTGTGTTAATGTCATGCACTGTGCAGCTCACATGTAACTCCTAAAAATAGAACTGTACATTTTTTCTTTTGGCAAAGGAACAAATGACCGATTGATTGAAAATGCAGAATACAAAAAACTGTTACTGTGGATTACTTTTTCCCATTCTTCTGGAAGGTTATCACATCAAGGTTCAAAACGGCATGAAGTCATTCGGGTTAGGTTAAGCTCAGGGTCCATCCTTGACATGAAAAACTGTTAGGATTTAGAAGACATTTTTAGAATCGGCCTCAGGTTTTATTAATGGGTTAAAATAATATATGCTCCCCTTGGTTAACAGTTGTATAATGTGCACCAAAATGTACGATAGAACTGAGTAGAACTGAGCTGTAATGCTGCTGCAATAAGTCAAATACTGTTCTCATTAAAATACAGCATGTTTTATCTGTCTGTTTAAATGTTGGCCTGTTTCCGTTCTGCTATAGGAAATGACAGAAATCATACCCGACACATTCTACATCTACCTGGGGGTGAGTGTTAGAAAATCCTACCATATTACCTTTTATGAAATATCTGTGGTTACTGGTGGTTACATGACTAACATCTTGTTTTGGTGCTTCTCAGATCTTCTGTTTGAAGTCACCATTGAGGTCAGTTTCCAACATGATCCTGCAGATGCCTGGGATGATGTAGCGGCATCACTGCTAAAGTCCGTAACAGACTTGGTATGTCAAAAATAAATTACAATCCCATAAATCAGTGTGCTCCAATTTTCTTTTGAGGTGATTTTAAATATAGATTTTGATTGTTCTAATGCCTTGTCAGATTAGCCCATGTATACAACATCTTTCTTGTTCCCTTAGATTTCTGCACAACTGGTTCTTCATAACCCTGTAAGCACATCATCCATAAGAATAATAAGGTATATGTATACAAACGCACCTGTGTTCCATTCTGAAGTGATAATATAATTGTATATTTATGGCTTAATGTTATATGCTCGTCTGCAAAAGACAACCTACCTCAAACTGCTGTGGCTGATTCGGCTGAACTGTGCAGAATGCAGCTGCAGTCACAATTCAGAGCATGATGTAAATTACGTACTAAAGCCATTGGGTGTGATGGCCATCAAATTACAGACTTACTCATTAATGGCACCAGCAGCAGTTGATTGGGATCCTATCTCCAGTGCAAACATGAAAAGCAATACAATATTACACCACAATATTTCACATACTATTAAGCTTGACTTTTTGCCTGTATTGTGCCATCTCTGTGCTCAGGTTGGATGCAGGTGTGCTGTATATCCTCTGGCTCCAGACTCGGGAGGCACCTGCGCGTCACAGGGCACTGCCTGCTTCCCTGGAGGGCCTTAGACAAACCACCATCAGCCTAGGGAGCAGTGAGAGGCAGGCTGTCATTGTTTCCATGTCCACAATAGGTATACAACCACAATTCAGCTACATTAGGCATTCTCAGATTATTATGCTAATGAGCATCTGATCTAATACTGCTGTAAATTGGGGACAAATATTTTTTGTTTTTGCATAGAACTTTAGAACAAAATTACACTGCGTACTAGGGCTGTAACAGTTAATCAAACTAATAGATTTAATTTATTATAAACGATATTCCACTTTAATAGTTGATTAAGGGGAAAATGTGAAAAGATATCATTGTGTGTTCATTAGTTTCTGTCTTGTGTTCATCTACTTTAGATGTCAACGAGTGCGGGACTCAGCTGGTTCTGTGTGACGTCAATGCTGAGTGTGTGAACCATTTTGGATCCTACGCGTGCCACTGCCGACCCGGATTCAAGGACGTGTCCCACTTCGGATCAGGAGGAACCCACTGTGTCAATGCCGCTGGTACGCACCATAACAAGGAAAACTATTTTGTAACACACCCCTTAACAACCGCAATAATTGACCATAGTTTCACAACAGAAATGTTTCTCTTACCCCAATGCCTCTGGGGATTATGACGCAAGAGAACAAGCAGGGGTCTAATAAGGGCTTGGCTCCCATGTTTATCTCAGATCTCATTTGGCCTGTCTGAATGTGATGATGTATGATAAGAGCGCCCCTCACTTCACACAAGTGTGATTTTTGAGGGGCGCTAGCCCCTCCTATATTCAGCTGTTTGTGCATTAGATTTTAGTCCACAAACTAATAATAATAATAAATAATAAAAATCACACCTGTGTGAAATGAGGGGCGCTCTTGACGTCATACATCAATTTATGTTAGTGGACATTTGACATTGCTACATAAGGTACATAATGTGGTCCCTTATTGGCCAAGCACTCCCACCAATGTGTGATTGTTTACCCGATTTGCTCGCTTACATATTTTCCCTTCAATGTCAATGGCGTTTAATATTTGATTAATTTACGTCATATTTCGCGGAATTATCAGCTCTTATCATCATGCATCATCTCATACTTGCCATTGGCCAATCAGAATGCCTGTTGCCTGTGATTGGTTTATCTGATTTGCTCGTTTTCATATTCCAATTTTCCCTTCAATGACGTTTTAATGTTTAATTTACGTCATATTTAGCGGAATTCTGACGTCATTTCTCCGTTCATCGCCAATGGCAAAACTTGAGACTGGCGGGGACAACATTTAGCGGACATTTGACCGGAATTCTCTTACCGTGGTCAATGGAAAATCTTGAGACGTGTGGGGACAAAAGCTGTTTATAGAAATATAAAGACTGCTTAACAATAGGCCCAGGCCGTAGCGTAACGGTCTGGGCACCGGACTGGTAATCCAGTCGCAGTGTGCCGCGGGTTCGACTCCCGGACCCGACACGGCCTTTACTGCATGTCATCCCCCCATCTCTCTCCCGTTTCCTACTGTCTGTCCCTTCAAAAATCAATAAAAGGCGTAAGCCGCAAAAAAATATCTTAAAAAAAAACAATGAATGGGGAATTTTACGTCAGTGTCTGAGCAAATAGGCAGTGTCTATTTAATGGTTTATGATAAGAGTGCCCCTCACTTCACACAGGTGTGATTTTATTAAGTTTCAAAAAGCTACACAGTAGGCTGTATATTTCAAACTCAAAATTACAAAACATTATCTGAAAGCTTCGTTTCAGGGAGTTAACTTCCTTGGCCTGTCAGCGTGACACTCAGAGCCTCTTCTAGACAGCTTGGTTAAATTAACAGTCAGAATTTTGCTGTGTGAAATGTGAAAATTCACAAGCGCTCTCACCTGGACAGACGCACATTTTAAATAGTTTTATGATGTTCCTACCCAGCCTGTAGCTCTGAGTCGCCTGCCGAGCTGAACAACGGAGTCTACGTGATGTTTTTCCTGCTGAGTGCACTCATCCTGATAACCCTGTTTGTTGTCGGTGCAATGTGCCACCGTCACCACACGGGGGCCCTCATCTTCACAAGCGGGACTCGTGTCGATGGCAACCTTTCAGATCCTTGCTGCTCTGACCTGCCCCCTCCACCCCCACCTATAAGGCGACCCAAAGACGGCTGGTCCCATCCCGAGGACTGCTGCCCTGCTGCAGACCTGTCCCTAGTGCGCTTTAGTCCTCTCCTACCACTAGACAGCTACGTCATAGACCCAGAAGCAGCATCAGCAAAGTTGTGATATGTTTTGATTCAGGTTATGGACCTTTGAAAGTAATGATGCCTCTGTATGTTATGAAATTTCACAGTATGGGAAGGCTGTCTTCCAGGGACATAACTTGGCCTATTCATTCATGCTTTGGGTATTAATAAAATTACTCACTTCAATGTATTTGGCTGTTATTGTTTTGAATATTGATACTAATGTTGACAGATCTCTCCAGGCTTCTAATATTTTATTTAAAGCTGCAGTCCATAACTTTTATTTCCTTCCTGGGATTCAAGCTTAAACCCTTTTGTCACGGATGAGAACCCAAGTTTCTCCCACAAGAAGTCCAGATGTAGCCTAGTCTACCAGGGGACAACCACACATATTGCAACGCCCAGCTTTGCATGTCAGTGTGTACCACGGAATGTGATGATTTGATTGGCTAAGCATGGAATTTGGTGATGTATGGTGATAAGAGGGCCCCTCACTAAAAGCATGGGATTTTTTTAAGTTTTATTTATTACTATATCAGTACTTTGTGTGCACCGGCTGCACCCACTCCCCAATACAGAGCAAAACTACCCATTTTGCTATTTTTGAGGGGAGTGAGCCTCAAATATGATGTAGATTCGTGGCAACACAAACATTAAATGCCATTGAACATTAAGGGAAAATGTACGTCATGTAGAGGAGCAAATCGGCTAACCAATCACAAATTCAATACATGAGATCATGTATGATGATGTATAATAAGAGCGCCCCTCACTTCACACGGCTATTCACAGTTTGTAGAATGGGACGGGTACAGTTCAAACGACGGTACAGGTATAAATTAAAACCAGAAAGACTTGTTTGCATCAGCGTCCTCTATTTTCAATTCATCAGAACATTTAAAGACGTACAAATATACACTTCTATGGGGAAAAAAAGATATAATCATATATTATAAAGTAAAAGGGAAAAACGTGTTCAGTATGGAAAAATAGATGGGAGGGACTTTTCTTATTTTTTTTACAGGGGCCAGATTTGAAAGAGTAGGGATTCACATTTATGAATGGCTGTTGGTAGGGCGTTCCACATTTTAGTGCCATATAGGAGCGAAATGAACCCCTTGTTTGCGCCAAATCTGGGTTGCACGTGGTTTGTTGAACTCCCTCTGGTGTTGTGATTGTGGACTGCGTTGACATTAAGGAAGTATTTTGACAGGTACATGGGTATCTTAGTGTTGTAGCGAATCTTGTAGACCAGGCCCATTGCAAGTTGCTGTACTCAACCTGTCAACCCTAACAGTATGTTTTAACAGCGGGCGACAGCCAGACGAATTTTCCGGAAGTGCATTATTTGTAAATGGGACCCGGCAACTACCGGCGATAGAGGCGATAGCAGGCGAACAGGTGATGGTCGAAAAGTGGGCGGAGGAACGTCGGCCGAAAAGATTCAAATATTTCATCTTTTGGGCGACGTCGCCTGGCGATAGTGGGCGATTGGGCGATAGCCAATGAAATTCAAGCAACGCTCGCCGTTGGTCTCTAAAGTCTCCTGCTGTTAAAACGTACTGTAAGCCATTCCAGCCTATCAAAATGGGCAGGGTGAGGTGGGTTCAGGGAGTAGTGCAAAGTAGTAGCCTGACCAGTTTCTTTTGCGATGTCTGGAGCATTGTTTTAAGGGCCTGTGTTGCATCCAGCTTCCTGATGTGCTATCAAAACCAATTGCTTTAAGCTTATTTATCAGTATGGATTGGTTTACGCCGGTGTCGAAAGCCTTTTGGAGGTCCAGCTTGACCATGCCGCAGTATTTGCCAGCATCCACCCCGTGTTTGATGTGGTCGCTCAAATAGAGGAGGCAATATAGTCGGAATGGATTGTTCTGAAGCCAGATTGGAATAGTTTTTTATTGGCAAGATACTTTTCAACCTGTTCATAGACTATTTCTTCCATCACTTACGAGATGCAGCTAAGAATAGAAAGCAGGCAGTCCAGGGTCTAATTTTCTGCCTTTCTAGTACAGGGCGTTTACTTTTGAGAGTTTGAAATCTTGAGAGACCTGCTGTCCCTGTTTGATGGAGAGGTTTATTATGTGGGTGATGATTGGAGCTAATGAGACGGTTGAGTCTCTGAGAAATTTGGAGGGAATATTGTCATGACCAGTGGCCTTGTTAGGTTGCAGGTGTTTTGAGCACCTCATCAGTTGTTACCATTACCAGTTTAAAATGGTCTTTGCATACACCTAGGTTTTTGTAGAAAGCTTTGATGTGCTCTACACCAGTTGTTCCCAAAGTGGGGTCCGGGGACCCCCAGGGGTCCTTGATGGAGTTCCAGGGGGTCCCCCAGCTAAACTGACCCTAACGGGTCCGTATGGTTTCATCTGTACACTCTCAGAGTTAAATTAACATAGACTTTACAATATAAATTGGGGTTTCAGAGATAGAAATGCCATTAAATGGGGGTTCGTAGCCTGTTGCATATCAAACTGGGGGTCCTTGAAATGAAAATGGTTGAAAATCACTGCTAGAGCCATAAAAAAAGATGTCTAAGTCATTGGCCATATCAAGCTTGTCAAGTGATGGGAGTGTCGTTCAATTTGATGTTGTTTGTAAACCTGGTTTTCAGTTTCTGACTGCAACATAGTTGGTTATTGAGTAGCTTCCCAAGCTTTGCAGTTTTGCAGTTTTTTTAGGTTACCCAGCTGAGCTTGGAGATCACTGTCGAGGCATTTGGCGAGGTTTGACTCAAGCATTTTTTGTCTGGCTTTCATTAGTCAGTATGTCCGAATGCATACATTGCTCCGAGTGGGTTTTGACACTGATGGTTCTCAAGGGAGCCATGTTTAGTACTGATGTAAATTTGGTTTTGAAGCCAAGCCATGTTTCTTCGAGAGCTCCAGAGCTCATCAGACCAATCCAGACTCTCCAGTTCTTGTTGGTAAAGCCCTGTTTGACTCTGAGGAAGAAGACATTTGAAACACATGAAGAGTGCAGACCAGTCGAGTGCCCCAGTATATTTCTTGGGGTTGTCTCTCCTGAAGTGCCCACTGCCCAGGTTTTATTATTCTCTCTCAGGGATGCTGGTATCTCTGTTTGCTCAAGCACACTTCAAATAACTTCCATATAATGGACACAGGAGAGATACAGTATCACATGGAATGGAACCTAATTTTTGATTGTGATTTTGTTTTCAGTCTCTAATACAAGGCCACCGTGTAGCAGCATTTCATGCTGGGAGTGAAATCTACTCACTAATGTTGGGTTGGGCTCGGGAGACAGGGTGGCCCACCTTGTCCAAAGCACATTAATAGGCTTACCGCACCTAATCCAAGGCAGTGTGCTGTCACATGGGGAGTCTGCTGACCTTACTTTATTTTATTGCAGGGCAGTTTGCTCTCTTAGTGCTTTTGTGCTCCAACGCTACACTTTTCCTGTGGAGAAGAAATGTTCCCTTTATTATCATTTGGATAAGAAATATCCCCTTTATTATTCCCATTTCTTACAGTCACTTTATACATACACAATATACTTTGTATATTGTGGTCTAGAAAGAGAGAAAATGCTCACCATTTGGGCAAATAAACCTTAAATCATGATCGTTGTTAATGTGCAATATGCATTATTCATTTCAAGGGACACGGAAAGCCCTTAACCCAGAAAGTATAGGGTATGTATTATTATATACAGTAAGAATGAAGCAAAGATACAGTTATGGTAACTACAGAATAAGTAGTGGCACTAGTAGAAATAGGGTAACAATGTAATATAAAAGACAGTATAAAGATGACTTAACTGGCCTTCTGCACCTGGTCTGGTCAGGTGTGCAAAGACCAGGTGTGCGTAGACCACCAGAAGGTGTAAATAAAGGCATAGCTATCGTAAGCATTCTATCGCCAATAAGAACTGCATATAAATAGACTTAAAGACAATAGATTGACCTGGCCACCTGATTATGCAAGCTATATTATAAATGTGATTTGTAATAATTGTAAATGTATTGCAAACTATTACTCATTCTGAGCTATAGTCACTAAATGTTTTTGCTCTTTTTCCTCACAGTTCCACACAGTTTAACACCTGGGAGCTCAGCTCCCTAGTTGTACAAACAAAGTTGGGATTCGGTGCCGCGCTCAAGTGAGTTGGGAGAGTTGATTGATTTATGAATGTATTAACAGATTGGAGAATTACAGTACATTTAAAGCACAACTCAATACAAATCTGTTAACTGTGGACGACACCATAAAGTATTACACTTGTTTACAATAGGGCCCACCATGTTCAATTCGTCATATCAATTAGAGACAAAAACATAAGCCAAAAACAGGAAATCATCAATGTTGTCATTCAGTTCAACATCAGGTGGTTTTGATTGATTGATTGATTGATTTGTTTATTTCTGACACAGTTAAAATACAAAGAAATACTAATTCCCTTAAAATAAGAAATGTGAAATTATGAAAACAAATACATTTTGTAAACATTTTGAAAAGGGCTATGATAGAATGAAGTTTAAAACGTATCTAGTCCTACCCCTTATCGTTCATTGGTTAACAGGGACCACCAGTGTATGCCAAGAAGACCGGAGGGGATGTGCTGACGGAACATCTGGACAGTTCTCTCTCTACCTGGCAAGACCACATCATAAATGTAAGCACACAATCCATTGTTACACACACCTGACCATTTTCCAAAGCATACTGTAGTTTTTAATATATATGGATATACCTGTATTATGTGAGATAGAGGACGAGAGTATGGTGCAGCGGTGCGCAGGGCCACGGAGAGAAGGCAGGAGAAATGTTTGATAGAATGTAAACGTTCTTTACCAGATTTTAGTGTGCTTGTGTGTGTGTGTGTGGGGGGGGGGGGGGTTGTTTTCACGTCACTATGGAGCAGACAGCAGCATTCTGCCACGCTGCAGAAGCAAGTCCAGTCTGGGTGAAATTCGCATCGGAAAGTTTATATAACGGGGCGCGAGCCCGGCCCTGTCCGTTGGTCATGGACAGAACACAGCCCGGTCCGGACGGGCTTGCAGGGCTCAGAAGAAGACAGAAGTATGACCTTTTGGTCAAAACCATGGAGAGCTCCCTATAGATTAGGAGATACGAGTCATTCTTTCTGAGCCGTAAACAATGAAGTGAACGGCAGCGCGCACCCGAATTTTTATTTTTTTGTTTGATGTGCTATGACGTGTGTACACGTCCACTGGAACCAACGGTTGGATTAGATATGACGTTTGTACACGTCCTACGGTCTGAATGTGTTTAAAGGGAAATTTGTCTTTGTTTATGTATGATGGCTGTTTCATGTACTGTATGATGGCTGTTTTCAATGCTCCTCACGTCTCATGGACAGCGGGGTCTGTGTAGCTATCCACAGGACGCGGGGTGGGGGGGGGTGGGGGTGTGGTACTCCTTCAGCTGTCTGTTGGCCCTCAGGTAGAGCTGGGGGTCAAGGAGGGCATACCCAACCCCACCCCTACCTCCATGGCTGTCTTCACCTACCTATACCTCTCCACTGCTGCCCCCCATAATAATCCCCTCCTCAGCTCCCCAACTGAGTATACTGTACAAGCATTGTAACTGTTGTTGATGCATGTGGGGGGAGAAACTCCCATGTGTGATGTTGTGCTGTAAATCTTAGCCTTTGAGTTCTTTTCGTCATCCGGTGCAAAAGATTACCTAATCGGATTGTGCTGTGAAGTCGCAGTAATCGGCTGCAAAGATGTGATTTAGAATCAGTTGACCAAAGCAGCAAAGTACAATAAATATATTCTGTTGTCTTGATGGACCATTAGTTCCTTCATGTGGTACATTAAGATAATACTTTGTTGGGTAGGAGATGGTCACATGATCCCATCTGAAGATGTTGGTGATGAACCATTAACATTAACATTGAATGACTCAGTTCAACAAAAACAAAACGGTAATTTGTATTCTCTTTTTTTCAAAAACAGCATTGAATATCCATAATTCAAATTTGTTTAAAAAAAAATCACACCTGTGTGAAGTGAGGGGCGCTCTCATCATCGTATACATCATCCAATAAAACAAAAATACGAAAATAAATATAAATAAATTAACATTATTTATTAATTAATTACTACAGTCTTATGTTTGCTGTTCTTCAATAACCTCTTAGACGGCATCCTCTTTGCCTTTATTTTCTTAGATAATTCTAACTTCTCCATTGTCCTACCTATTGTTATCAAAGTTTCATCCCTGATATTCCCTTCTGTATGTAAATTCTTATCACAACCTATTTCTACACTTTTCCTATCGAGAGCTATCTTTTGTGTCTCATCCTAGTGTTTTGCTAGGTTCTCTGTCTCTCTGCATTCCTTTTTCGGCAAAGTAGAGTTTTGTCTTGATATCGCTCCCATCCCCTCTTTGATTTCATCCACCCTACTTTTCTTTGCTTAGTCAAATGAATCTTCTTGTCCATTCTCTCTCTGTCTGCTTGATTCGCTCTGCTTGTCTCTCCCCATTTGTCGTGTTTACCACTACACAGCATCCCGATGCACTTATGATATAAAGATCCACCTTCTGTAACCCTACTTTATTCTCACCAAAAGAAATGAGAGATCCAAAATATGTAACTTATCAGTGTTTGTGTCATCATGTCTATTTGCTCTAATTGTCTATTGCTTCATTGTCAATGGCCTTTAATATTCATATTAGGACAAAATAGAAGATTAGCCTCAGATGACGTAAAATCTCCATTCATTGTCAATGGGATTTAATGTTTGTGTTAGCATATAGCCGATTTGCTCAGGATCTACACTATAGCTGTATTTTATCTATTTGTCTATTGCTATATTTGCTCTAATACTCTATTGCTTCATTGTCAATGGCATTTTATATTTACATTATGACAAAATAGCCGATTTGCTCAGACACATGGCATTTTAGGACAAAAATCTACACTATAGCTGAATATAGGAGGGGCTAGCGCCCCTCAAAAATGTGAAAATTGATAATATTCTTGAGATTCTAGATGGGATATTTTTGCAATTCACTGTATGCCAAGTAGACCTAGTTCTTAAGCCATTAACAGCACCACGCTGAGATACATTCCTCTGCCGCTGTTGACCTGTAATGTGTATGACCTCAAGAGAAGTTTAGTTTGATGATTTCCATAGTTCCTCCACTGTTCTTCCGTTTCCAACGGAGGTTGGAGTTGCGAGAGGCCAGGCTTTGTCTTGGGACCACAGTGAGAGCGGGTGTGTGTAGTGTGTTTGTGTTGGAGCCAGGCAGTGATCTGCTCCGCTAGATAGACAAGGACACAGAAGGACCTGATGTGTACAGTGTTTAATGAACCTCTGGGTACACTGTAGTGGCAGCTTGGGTGGGCTTACTCGCCCCTCGTGTATAACATTGCCCTTATAATACTGTATTGGTCATTAATGTACACTGCTGCACAAGGCGGTCAGCTCATTTGTACTTTGGCAGGGCAAAACCCAGATTTTACTTACTGTCAATGGTTATATTGTTTTCTGCCTTAAATTCCATAAAATAAGGAATTGATGTACCACCGGTCACAATTGTTTCACACCGGTCTAAACACTAATATTTCACTCTCTGAACCACCATAAAATACAGAAATGGCATAAGGTTTAGTGTGTGTACACCAATTGAAGGGAATAATTTGGGAATAAATTGTTTTTTTTAAGCATTTCAGCAGCCCAGGAAAGTGTTATTGTATCTCTGTGCAGTGAAATAACATCGAGAAATATAGTTGTTTTTTCGACCGAAGGTCTCACGCATTTACTATGAAATCCTGCGTCTCGCTTCCATCACACCACCATATATGGTTCATCATGCCTTGTGACATCATGATGTCACTATATATATATACTTGTATATATGGCCATCTCCATATATTAGATCACGACACTGACCTCATCTAACCTTGGATAACCATACATGGAGAAGACTGGATCATCCTAGATCTGCATATATGAAGCCAGATCTAGAAGCCAGCCTTGTTGATCTGACCTCATCAAACCCTGTACACTCAAGACACACTCTATATATGGCCAGCACAGAATTCATTCCATATGTTGATTTGACCCCCCATGCCAAAGCGCCAGCACTCGCCCAGCAGTCTGCCGTCTGCCACCGTCACCCAGGTGGATGCGTGCAAGGGCAAGGCCGCTTCTCGCCCTCAAGGCGTCTTACTGGTACTCTATTGAACTGAATAAAATAAATGTTTAATAGCATTACTTTGGGGGCGCCCCCTGCCCAAGTGGTCTTGGTCTTGTATCTTGGTCTTGTATGTATTTTGCGTGTCTTAAGTACCAGGTCTTATTCCCTAACTTGAGTAAACTAAAGACCAATGCCATTTGGCTATTCTGAGTGGCCAAAGAGCATTGATCACGCCTCCAGGTCTTTAGTTTACTCAAGTTAGGGAATAAGACCTGGTACTTAAGACATGCAAAATACAGCCCATCGTGTCTGATATTTTGCTTTACTTGATGTTGTTAGCTGGTTAGTGGTTATTAAATTAATCATTTAATGACCATTTTGCTTCCATTCTATCTCTGTAGCATTGCTTGATCAATGGCCTAAAGTTGACTCTTGTGGGGCAGAGCTGAGGTGATGTCATGATGACCACATGCAGGACAGCCTGTGTGTTCTATGTTGCTCGGGAAGTAAATAAAATAAAAAATAGACTGCATTTGTTTGAAATGCTGACCTTGCAACTCTTTAAATGGGATGAGCTCAGCGATAATCCCACAGATTTTTATTAACCTGATATGAGTGTGGTGTCGCTATTATATCAGAGGAAAGATTTATTTTTTTCTTCCCATGGCACATTGTATTGGAGTTTCCTTCTGCAATTTATTTTTCTATTAGCAGAGCCCTGTGAAGTGTGATTGGGCTGTGAGCTGCTGGTTTGCAGGCCGAGGTGGTGAGTGGACTGGCTGGACCGATAAGGGACCTGTCTCTACTACAGCACACTGACCGTGGCTATGTGAACTCTGATTGAATCTAGATAGGAGGTACTGCACTGACCCTGCATCTCATATCACCAAGACCTCCATTCACACAGCCATGGCCCACCACCTCTTTGCCACCCCCCCAAGTAAATGACAGAATGTTATTACTACTATTATTTATTATTATTATTATTATTATTTTGTTGCTGTTTTTACTTCTTATACCACTCTGTAAAGTCATCATCATCATCATAACCTTTATTTCAACTTGAGTAAAGTTGAGGGGCAGCACCTCATCTTCAATGTAGCCGAGAAAAAGAACAAAATAACTCAACAGGTAGACATTCATATACAGCAAAATTAAAATTCACAAATCAGAAGACAGAAAATACTCAAAAAACTAAAACAGCTAAACCAAAGTAAATAAATAAAGCAGTTTAATCTTGAACAAAAGTGTTGGAAACCGTTGTTACCCCAAGAAGGAGAGTATCACGTGCTTTACAGACAAACAGTAACACAGACCAATGCAATTTGGTATCATAAATTAGAAATGAATGAAGATAAATGTTGTAATGTATTGAAAAATACAATACAATAATATAATATGCGTATAGTGTGGCAGCCAACAGGATTATTTTGTTTAAAGTGGGAAATTTGGTATATACTGTAGTTTTTTTTATCTGCCTAAAATATTGTCTACATATACATTCATAATTCATCCACTTGCTGACCGGCTGTCGGTATTAAGCAAGTTATTTTATAGTCGGGTATATGTGACCATACCATTATCAACCTATATACGTTTTCAGGTTTTCATGATTCTTAATCCATTCCAAGCATTAGTTTAGCACAAAAAACACTCCTTGGGCTAAAAACGGCCATAGCCACTTTCCCAAATTTGCTGGTTTTGACCGTTTTTAGCCCAAGGTGTGTTTTTTGTGCAACACTAAAGCTTGGAATGGATTCAGAATAATGAAAACCCTGTAGTTTGACACATCACATGCTACTTAAAGCATAAGGACATTTTTACATTTTTGCCTTGTTGCGACTGTAGCTCACAGATTACTATGAAAACATGCCAAACCCGTCAGTCGCTCTGTCACGCCTCCATATATGGTCAGTCCATCACACCGTGTGACACGTCGCGCCACCATACTGTATATGGCCGTCAGTTCATCACGCCTCATGACACGCTCCATATATGGTATGAAGATCACGACACTGACCTAATCAAACCCTGGATAGCCATACATGGAGAAGACTGGATCATCACCTAGATCTGCATAATATGCAGATCTAGGTGCCGGCCTGCAACTCTACATCAGACCTCAAACCTTTAGATCTCCATAAAAGGAGGTGACCTGTTCTGACATTGCATATGTTGATCCCTCCCCACCCGTCCTTCCTCTTCGATGTCTCCTTTTGACTGATACCTGTCCATTCATTCAAACTCTAGACGGGCCCGCCCCAAAGTTATGTATACGTGCAGCCACGCCCGGCAGCGGGTGAAAGCTAGAGTTCTCAACAGGCCGAAAAGTAAGTCCCGGTCCTACCTCGGCCCTCATCAAACCCTGTACACTCAAGACACTGCCCCCACTGCCACCCTTATTAGATCTTCATATATGGAGCTGACCTGTTCTGACATGTTGATCTGACCTCATCAAACCCTGTACAATACACGCTCCATATATGGCCAGTACAGAATTAATTCCATATGTTGATCTGACCCCCATGCCAAAGCGCTCTTACTGGTATAGGTTGTTAATGGTATGGTCACATATACTGTAACCCCTATAAAAAAAATGCTCAATACCGACAACCGGGTCAGCAAGTGGATTCATGAATGCACAATGACTATTTTAGGCAAAAAAAAACAACTATATACCAAATTTCCCACTCCACATACCCGGCTGCCGGACTAGTAAAATGTGGTCTCTGGTACCATACATACACAGCCGAGCCGACCACAGTAAGTGCGCACTCTGCTTGCGCAAGTAAATACTGGATTTAGCGTGTTACGCAGGGAAAGACAATGGAATAAAACGCGGGTTTATCGGGTTATGAAGTCAATGTGCTAATCTGAGTACAGCATCTTGCAATGGGTCTGGTCCACAAGATTCAAAACACCACCAAGATACCCATGTAGCTGTCTAAATACTTACTTAATGTCAACGAAGTCCACACCCACAACACCAGAGGGAGTTAAGCTAACCATGTGCAACCCAGATTCGGCACCTATGAGCATTTGGGCCCAATGCATTGGACCCAAAACATAGGACCCAACAAATTAAAAGACCATATCTTTATGATATTCTATCTTCTATATAAAGTTCAATTTGCAGCGAAAATTGCCACCATGAGTAGATTTGCCAATTCCCGATTCCCAGTAAACCGGGCACTGCATTCATGATGTGTGGCATTTGGTGCCCACAAATGCCCTAACCTAAACAAACATTAAAGTCTATAGACTTGGCTGTGGACGGCGATTTTATAATTAGGCTCTTAACAAGCGTTAAAAGTCCATAGACTTCGCTGTCCTATGACGTAATTTCGGAAAGCCATGCATTGGAGGGGCTAGCGCCACTCAACAATTATGACAGCATCAATGCATGGGGCCCAAAACATAGGACCCAACAAATTAAAAGACCACATAAGGCTTACATCTTTATGATATTCTATCTCCTATATAAAGTTCATTTTGCAGCGGTATCTGCGCTGGGTCGACAGGTTATGCCCCAATATGGACATGCCTGAGTCCGACATCAGCTCAAATGGGCATTGTGAGGCAATGCTTGTAATGGCCAAACAAGGACATGCATTTCCAAGATGTGAGCAAGCATATTATGCTCAAATATGGCCATGCCTGATGTCAGCGCAAACCAGCATCGTTGGCAAAGCTTTCTGTTGTGAATGTCAAATGCCCATATATTGAGATCCCGACAACATGGGAGAGAGTGATAGGGAGACGGGCTATGGGAGGGAGAGGAATAGGGAGACCGAGGGGCTAAGAGAGGGATAGGGGGAGAGGGAGGATTCCGGGGGTGGGGCTGAGACACAAATCGGGACAGGATTGCCGTGGCATTTGGAAGCACGCAGGAGTGAGGGATGAGGAGAGGGAGGGAGAGAGACTATTTCACCAACACAATAACTTAGTCATTGCTGGGTAACCGAACCGCTGATCTGCAGCCCAATAACCCTGGCAATGCCAGGCAAGGTGAAATCATGGTGCTAAGCTTGTAATTAATAAGACTGAAAATTAAGAAAGGCCACAACTAGAGTTGTGTATTAGTCGGGTTGTGCGTGGCGTGTTTCAAGTTTGTTTTGGTCTTTGCAGTACCCTCCGGTGGTCAAAGCAGCAGTCTCATTATAGTAGTTGGTATACGGTAAAAGCACTTGCTTTGCGCGGGCTCCACTAAAATGTGTCCCTGTTAAGCAGTGTCCTGTCAGAGATTAAGTATAGTATTTCAGGTCATAGCCTATGGCTTTGATTTCCTCTCTGCTTTGATTTCCCCCTCAAAGTGTTATGTATGGTTTACTGACAACACACTTCCAGAATGTATTGATGCCCGGGATGAAACAGAAGGCTTTCTGGAGGGTGTGAATGAAGGCATAACCTGAGGCTGTCTTCTCCACAACCACGCACTCTATTCCCCTTTTTACCATAATACAGATTAGCCTACTGCCCCCTCCCTCAACCCAGAGCAGCTGTGGATCAATATTGGGACATCTGTTCAATATGGGTCTATAACCTAACCTGATCTTAGACCATTCATGTACTCCTTTTATAATAGAATAATGGCATGTGCTTGGAAAAGTGGATTGACATTTTCACATCAGCTGTTTTGGCCGATAACAAAATAAAAACCAAGTGTCTTGTTTAGGGCCTGTTGGGAACTTGCTGTGTATTTCATAGATTATTTCATTAAACATTTTGATGCAGGTTTGTGTCATTGTACTCAATTACGCAATTAAAATGTCTACAAATTATCAGCTTATCCATCCATCCACTGTCTACCACTTATGCAGAGTCAAGTGGTGGAAGTGAAAGTTGTTCTAGCATAAGTTTCCAAATAAGTATTTGTTCTCTTATTAATGTAAGATTTATTTTGTATCGCGCCGGTTAGTTCTCTCCCTGAGGCTCTGAGCAAATGAAACCTATTGGAGGGAACTAGTACAATAACCCTTGCCTGCAGAGGCCAGGCCGTATACTTTAATGATACCGATACTTATACCTTATTTACAGCTAAAAGTACATCAGGCACCTGAAAATAAAAAAAAGTTTTATTACTTTCTTGACTTAAATATTACTCAAGTAGAAGTAAGGTTACTTAGTAAATTACAAACCTATCTCTTATGGCAAGGACTTCCATATGAATGCATCATACCAACCCCCAACGCTTTCTCAAAGATTGACCTACGAGGCTACGAGAGAAAAGGCATTCAAAGCAAACTTAAATAGAATCTCCTCCTGATTGTTCCATAACAGAATAGGTAACTATGTATTTCTTCCCTTTCCAAAAGTAGTTCTTCTAAAAAATATATTTACTGCAAGTGAAAGTAGTTGCTTTTTCTTTTTCTTTTTTCTTTTTGGAGCATGCTTTGTCAGACTGACCTCATGGCACACACAGAGGAAGTTGCAGTGAAGAAGATTAGTCTACAGGGGGCAGTGCCAAGCCTTATCCTCTCCCTCTTCTTCTTCAAGCTTTTAATCATTCTTCTGGCATAATAAGAGAAACATTTATAGTCATATCCCAATAATAAAAGAGGTGTCTCATTGTCCTTTTTTCATTCAACACATTGTCACAACCCAGAGCCCTAATCCTGCAAACTGACGGACAGTTGCATCCTGGGAAAAGAGGCGCACGCCATTGTCTGAGTGAGTCAAATCTGTTAAGCCCCAATTCCTCTGTAGGCATTTGCATATTCGGAAGTATTTCTTTACTAAAGGGCCAAATCCTCCTTGTGTGTGATGTGAGGCATTTTTAGTATCATTTGTGAAGTATCTACATGCACTATTAGCGCAGCATAATACCTCCATATAATATGGCAGCATAATCTGGCAGATAAGATGGGGTTTTCTAAAGTGTAGCATTATGCCGGGATGAAACGTCGCAATTTCAGTCACATTCAAAGGGGCTCAAATGTCATCAGAAATGTCAAGTGCCTCTGCAGTGACGGGATACCGGAATGCTTTTTATTTTTTATTATCGTTTTTCATCCCTGCCACCATTCCTCGAATGTACCAACCTGCTGAAAGGTCTGGCTGTAGACTTAGTGGCCCCTCTGTAATGTAATGTGGCTGGTCCTATGATAAAGCACTGCTACCTCTGACACATTTTGCACTGTAAAATCCTTAGTGAACAAATGGAATCACGGGTCCATTTGTTGATGTACACTCTGTGTTACATCAACATTGGTGATTTTTCTGTGTGGCCTCTCACTCCCTATATCTCTCCCTCCTTCCCACTCTCTTTCCTGGTTATAGCAGAATGGATGACTTTCCAAAATTTCAATAGAGTTTGTCTGTTTGTTATCTGTGCCTTGGCTTTGAGCGGGATGGTGTATATGGCTGTGTCTGGCATTCACACAGCACTGCGGGCCTTCTCTAGATATTAGTGCGGCGCTCTGAAGTCCCTTCTGCAAAGGCGATGATAAGATTGTTGAATTCAGGTGGCGGGCTGCAACATGATGGTGAATAGAGTAATGGAGGTGTGTGCTGTATAAATGTGGAACTATGACGACCCTCAGAGTGAGCCTACCGTCTGTCATTCTATCTGCAGAGCACATGTATACAGTATGAACGCATTATGGGCTCCGGTTTCAAAATCACCCTTTGTTCGGAGTGATGTTGTGCGGTGTTGCAGCACCACTTCTTCTCTGGTGCGTGCGCGTTCCAGTGTGAAACACACACACACGCACGCAGCCACACACGCACGCATGCATGCATGGCACGCGCTCACACGCACACAGATGGAGGAATTTGAGGGAGCCACCCTGCATCTGTGTTCTGTGGCTGGTGTTTGCCTATTTGTTTTGTTCTTCCACACACTGTGGATCCAAGCGTCGATTTCCACCGGCGAGGGACACATGAAAAGAGCCATGGCACGCACAGAAAACAAGCCCTCAGAGACGGGGAGGATGAAATGAAAACACAAGGAAAAAGAAACGTAGACCCAGGAATAAGCTGCGATTAAACCACAAACAATGAAGCAGGCGGAGATGAGAAGAAGGAGAGAAAAACACACACACACAACAATGCAAGCAAATAGAACGGGCAAACAAGAAACGCGTGGAGAAAAAAAATCTTGGCAACGACAAATCACCCACGACTGCCAATTAATGGAGCATCGTTTAAAAAAAAAGGGAGCCTGGAGTTCTGTTGAAAATGGAAACAATCAAAACGCATCACTGTACAGATCACCAATGCACATGAAATATGCTGTTGGAGATGAAGAATGCAGTTGCGTCAGCATTATTTAGTGTTTAGAGGCCCAATCCGGGATATGTTTTGAACTTATACATTGGGTTTATTCTCATTCTTGAAGCAGTTGATTTGTAGATGGGAAATACATTTGGAAATGTCTCACCCCATCATGAACCAAAAACATAGGAGTCGACAGGACTGATTTACTCAAATGTTTACTTTGACCAACGTAAAAGATTTTAACAGTCCCAAAAATGAAACGGCAAATGATAATTTTGTGTGTGTGCGTGCGTGTGCGTGCGTGTGCGTGCGTGCAGTGCCCTAACTGATCAAAGACCATCCTAGACGTAGAGAATAAAAACATGTCCATTATTATCGTAGATTTATGGTGGCTACCCATTTGTTTGTTTCACTGACCAGATATTTAACCATAACATATGCAACAAAAGGAACTCTTATATATCGTTGCTGTTGGGAGGAAACCAACTACTTCCGACAAAACCTCTTAACTCCATTGGACCCTCTAACTCTCTGCTAAGGCAACTCCACCACCTCTCCCAGTCTCATGGAAGTTATTGACAATATATTAAAGTCACAACACCAACTTTGATGAGGCGGTATTGCATTTTTCCTTCGCAACAGCAGAAATATATTTTGATTTGTCTTTGACTTGACTTTATTCTCCAGCAGTGTTTCACAGTCCTCCCGAGTCCCTATACTGTTTGTTCCATTCTTTTGGCCAAAATTGATCTGTCTTTGCAACCAGCAGCAAACTTCATTGCTGTTCAAAGCTCTTTATTTTGAAGCGTAGTGGTGCTGTTACAATTCACTGGATCCCTGACATCCTGGCACAAGCTGTCTTATGACAGCGGCGGGCTTTCTAAATATCTGTGTGTGCAGGCAGTCGACTGACTGTTCTTAATTAGTACTTTGTCTCTGGATAGATGTGATGTGACCTCTTCTCCTTTGCACTTTGGATGATGAGGTTCCATTCGCTTTACATGGTCGGTGGTGTGCCTTTACACTTCATTCAGTATAATGACCGTGTGTCTTTTCTGTAAAATGGGCATTTCTTTCTGAAGCCCAAGTGGACATTTCTCTGTTCTCAAATATATTCTCAAGGCCTTGAGCATGAAATGATGCCGAGTGACACGCATCGAAAAACTATGACAAGTGTCCTTATACCCGACCGCCTCCTCCTCCCAGTGACTGCCATGGTTCCCCTAGCGTGTCTGTCTGGAGACTGGCTACTACAACCACCTCCATTTGGGGAATCAGAGATGACCTTTGCATGAATAAAGTCAAAGAGGATTATGGGGGAAGAGACGTTCCCAATGTCGGCCATGGGGGAGAGGCAGATGCGACCTCCTTTGAACGTGGCTTGAGTGTTGATGCATCTGTCACCTTAAAGGCTGTGTGTGCGAGCTCTGTGTATACGTGGATTATGATGAGTTTGCAAAAGCAAAAGAAGCTCATATTTAAATTAGAGGAATTTATTTCAGATATGTAATGCCATACTGATGCTATTGCTTTCGGTTATTATCCTCCTGTCATTCCTCCATTTCACTGGAGGTGATAATATCACCAGGTAATATCCTTATCTGATTTATTTGCCACTCCTATCTAATCCATAGGTTACAAGATGTACAAACACGGGATGTATTTGGTTAAGTAAAAGATCTGTCCATCATGCTGCAGGGATTATACCAATTGAGCTTAGCTACCTTTCTTTAACACACAGTAAACTGAATGCAAACTGAAGGCTGTGTTAGATTCTGATCTCGCTAGCAGGATATTTACAATGGGATCTCCGATTTTCTGCTATAAGGGGCAGTATATTGATGAAATCTTTTGACTATTTTCAGAATGAATTCAGAAACTCACATGTATTACATTGTCAATGTCTTTTTTTATTCACCAAATTAAGGCATTGTGTTCACTTGTGTAATTAAAATGATTTAATGTCCTACTTGTATGCGTTTGGGCATGTTGATTTGTTGTTTGATCAGACTATCACATACATAAAGTATGTGTATTATCCTATAGCTTATTCCTAAATGGACATAATTTATTTTGACTGTAAACTAGTTTTAGCCATTTAACTGAACTCCCAGGGTTCCAATGATTGACAGTTTATAGGACCAATATATGGGTCTGTAACTCTAAGAATGTACATCCTTAACACAGGATACAGGATTACAGGATACAGGATTTTAAAGTGTAGATTAGGGTCCCAGAGGTAAACATCATATGAAATGGTGGCCAACCACATATCAAACTGGGGGTACTTGAAATTAAAAAAGCTTGAGAAACACTGGTTTCAGTATAAAACCGAATAATGTTGGCACCTGTACATACTATAGTGGGCCCCCCTCCTATAGACGTCAGTACCTGAAGACAGCCAGAAGTCAAGTCGTCCCTAACAGAGTCAAAGGTTGGGCTGCTGCTAATCCATGTAACACAAGGAGAATAATCCCCAGGGCTGCGGCCTGACTGTTCAACTGTTCTCTTTCCCCCTTTTGTTTTTCTGGTAAATGATCTCGGAAAAGTTCAATGATGGCCCCTAGTCTGTGGACTAACCGTTGGTCGCAGGAATAGAATCACACTAACCACAAAACAATTGTTACATTTTTCTAAGTTTATATCGACTCAAGATCTTTTTTTCCCTGCGGCCAAACCTGTGGTTCAGAAAAAAGGGGAAAAAAGCCACAAACCACTTGAAAGGAATATATTTTTTCCTCCAAACTTCTACTTTTCACCTGGTTATAATTCCCAGAATTCTCAGGCTCCAACAATGAAAGATTCCTTCAACACGGTTTGGGTCCCTCCTTGTCCAAATGCAAAAAGGCAGGGCATGTCGTCTGGATGTGGGAGTTCATGTCAATCAACAGATTCTATTCTTTTGAATCTACTTGTTGACTTCAGTGTCTGTCTGAGAAGCTAACTCTGTAGCCATTTTGTTTTCAGTATGGAAATGTAGTGGAAGAATCACATAAAGAAGTGTGTGTGTGTGTGTGTGTGTGTGTGTGTGTGTGTGTGTGTGTGTGTGTGTGTGTGTGTGTGTGTGTGTGTGTGTGTGTGTGTGTGTGTGTGTGTGTGTGTGTGTGTGTGTGTGTGTGTGTGTGTGTGTGTGTGTGTGTGTGTGTGTGTGTGTGTACAGTTGAGTATGTATGTGCGTGCATCCGTGTGCAATGCATGTGTATAGTGGTGACTATTTGGCTAACATGTTAAGTGCTTACAGATCTCCCCAATGCACATAAGCACAGAACCAACTTACAAAGCCCTGTGTAAGCTTCCTTTTTATTGCGCTCTTAGTTTCATCTGTAGGGGATTACAGTACAGCCTTTTTCTTCTCTACTCGCCGCAAAAGAGGAGGGACATACAAAATGGCGGAAAAAGGAAAACAAATTGTAGCGTAATCTCTTGAGAGAAAGGGATGGCTGCGCGAGGGAGTCCCCCAGACCCTCCATCTTTTTTTGCCAGAAAATCCCATAATCCTTCATGTTTGATGTCTCAAAGCTAATGGCGTTTATTGGGATAGCCCAAAAGGCGCTTTGTCCGCGGCGTGGTCGCCGTTGAGGTTTTGAATGACATTGCGGGGAGAGAGAGCGGGTAACTTTAGCTTAATCTGGGCTTATCCAGCCCTGATGCACACACAGGTGTGTGGCCCTTAAGCCCAGGGGGAGGCCGGCCTCGTCTCTGCAACCCACCCCAAAGATCAGTCCAGCTCCTCGGCCCCGGAGACGACCAGAGGAATACACACCACACCTTTTAACCCAAGAGGGTTTAGCCTCGTCATGAACTGAACTGGGCTATTATCACGTTTTAATTAAATTACTGCCCTCCATCTCTCTTGTGTGCTCAATAAGATATGGACCGACCTTTTCCCTCTTGAGTCAGTTTTTCATCTCGCCGTTGGTTGAGGAAGCCAGTCATAAGGGTTGAGTTGCATATATCCTCTCAACTTTAGGATTTTTGTTTCCTTCATCATGGAGAGGCGGGTGCTGACCTCGACTCTTGTCAAACGAGACCCCAGATACATACTCTTTTGGACATGAATGTCTTCATTGGACAGTATTTCATGTACGGGGGTCATCGCCATGTTGGCTAGTGGTGGACAACAAAGGTTTTGCCACGGACATACAAAATGAGCGGACATTACCAGAAACGCATGAAGAGCTATAGCCCTGAATGACCATAACAGGTCTAACTCTGAGAGTGTTCAAATGGTTCCCTTTGTACACTTACTTTGGATTCTCAGATTATGGGAGTCCTTACAAATAAAACATTTGAGAATCACTAGTACTTGTGGACTCAGGAGTGCCATAGTGTCATAGTAAATCAGTGTTGTACGTATTCTGAAGAAAACCTGGAGACCTGTAAGACAAAGTCTTTGTCCGTGTACAGACATATTGACGACCCCTGCTCATGAATTATCCAATGCACGTTGACAAAAACATTTTTTTTTTTATTAAGATTTTTTTTTGCGGCTTACGCCTTTATTGATTTTTTAAGGGATAGAAAGTAGGCTGACAGGAAACGGGAGAGAGATGGGGGGATGACATGCGGTAAAGGCCGTGTCGGGTCCGGGAGTCGAACCCGCGGCACACCGCGACTGGATCACCAGTCCGGTGCCCAGACCGTTACGCTACGGCCTGGGCCGACAAAAACATTTTTAACAGACATTTTAACATCATCTAGATTCTAGAAATTCACTACAGCCACTGTGAATGACATTGCTTCCTTGAGCTGGGTCTGTGTGTGTGTGGACGATATGTACCACAATGCATTCTGTCTCGTGTGTGTGTGTGTGTGTGTGTGTGTGTGTGTGTGTGTGTGTGTGTGTGTGTGTGTGTGTGTGTGTGTGTGTGTGTGTGTGTGTGTGTGTGTGTGTGTGTGTGTGTGTGTGTGTGTGTGTGTGTGTGTGTGTGCGTGCGTGCGTGCGTGCGTGCGTGCGTGCGTGCGTGCGTGCGTGCGTGTGCGCGTGCGCATGTGTGTCCAAGAGTGCTGACTCTGTTATTGGATTTGGAAGCCACTCCTTCAATAAAAAGAATGAATTTCCCATAATTCAATAGCAGAAATCAAGGCCACCAGTCCAGTGATCCATAAACACTACAGTGATGAGGTCATCTTCCTCTCGTACAGGCACACGATGCAATGCCACAATCAGCTTAAGTGTGTCTAGAGTATTAGCCTAAGTAAACAGATCAAATGGAAACATATATTTAATTTTCCAATTCATATGCGTTCAACTAATATCTGTGAATATCTAAGGGCATTATGGTGGTAAAAAGTTGTCTTTTGTGTTGACGTGTAGGTAGATTAAACACATGAACCCCTATCCCTATTCTAGGAACGTCATAACAGACAAACATTAGCCCAAAATAGGCGAATATTCTTGTGAAAGTAGCAGATTTACAAGCTTGCAAGTTGTCACGATGAGTTCTGAGCTTGTAGATTTGATATTTTTGGCGACGAGACTTGGTGTAGTGGGAAAAAGGAGGCCAAGTGCAAGTGCAGACCCCTGGGGGACCCCACCCCAGTCAATGAAGTACAGTATATTTAGGATTGTATATGTCGTTTTAGATTTTTTGCATTGCCTATTCAAAAATAGCAGATGCATAAGCTCACAACACGTAATTTCGTGCCGCGCTGCGATCTTGTACATCTGCTATTTTTGAACATGTGAGAACTACTAGAAAGTGTGAGAACTAGTGATTTGGAAGGCATTTGTCGAATGGGCCTTAGGTCTTAATGGGTTAAGTGGTTAATCCTGCAAGAGGATCAAGCCACACTGTACGATGCAGTTGACTGTTGCCATACAAAGTAGGTTACCGTGTCACATTATATTCATAATGTTGTATACCGTGTGTACTGTAGATATCGTGTCAATATATTGTTCAGATTAATGAACACTGTAGAATAGACCTCCCTTTCTCTCTCTCGCTCTTGAAATGTTTACATTCCAATCTGAATCCAAATACTAAATCACAGAAGTGACAGCGTTTAGCATTCAGGGACACAGCCATTGAAACATCAGCGTGCAGGTGCAAGCGGTATAGCATCTATGACAAACAAGGAATTTGTCTTTGTTTCATTTGTAGCTATGTCCAAAGCAATTGCTAGAATCAGCCTTCAAATAACATCTTTTATGATTTCATTTTCCTCAAGGGGATTCTGCCCCTTTGACCTGGTTTTCTTGCACCCTGTAGTTATACATGCCGTTTACGCAAAAGGAGGAATGCTATCTAATTCATATCGAATACAATATGAATGAAGTAACCCTTACTGTAGAACATGGCTTATGGAAAACCATTGTACATGTGTTTGCGTTCCATTCCAAACATCCTGCCTATATCAGGGCTGTTCTAGCTTTCCTTCTATGGCAGTGTAAATAAAATAGTATTTTGTGCCATAAACTTAAAGGACGTCATAGGCGACAGCAGGATGTAAATGGTGCATTTATATTGCGCCTTTAAACAAGGCACTTTTAGAGAGTGTGCATTATATTCACCCATATTCATACACTGCATATCCATGCAAGGCACCAATTAACCTGCTCATCGGAAGCAATTAGCATCTTGCTCAAGGACATTCAACATTAACTCTGGGGGATCGAACTGCTCTACCCCTGAGCCACTGCCGCCCCATAGTCTTCCATCAATCAGTAGCATCTTACCAACTGTACTTGGCTTTAATTCAACACATGTGACTTGGGACAACCAAAAGGGGGCGTTAGTCTGCAGCTTAACATCTGCTCAAGATTATGTACAGAGATGTGCACTGTTGATCAACCTTTATTTCTCTACGGGTGGTTTGTTAAACACCCGTAGAGAATTTGCTCTTCAGCCACTCACTATCATATTATAGTAACATGCTCTCACACCGGGAATGACTCAGTACAGTAGCAGCTACAGAACAAGACTACTGTAGTTGCTGTGGGCAATTAAGAACCATGTTTGAGAACACATCAATGGTAGATGTTGAGGGATTCAACCCAGCATCCTATTAAGGCCTTCCTCATTTTTACACTGTCACAGTTGTTAGGGTCAAGAGTAGCCTGATCTGGGACTTGTTATCTTAACAAGGTGCACAATATGCTTGTTTGATTTTAGCCTTGACCTTGCCATTGAGTTGACACTAACGGTTGTCCGACTTGTTTTTAGGTTACCTGACGGCAAGTGCATTCCGCCTCCATTATATATTATAGACTATTCATGAAGAACAATGCTACTTTTTTACAACTAGCAGTGAAGTGACTGTGACTGTCGCCACATTGCAGTTATCGATTGGATTTAACATTAATTTGTTCTACAAGTGTTAATTTTACCTATATTATTTTGTGCTGGACGATTTACTTTTCGGGCAAGTGGGCATTACCTTTGGGCAAGTAGAACATCTGTACTTGCCCGACGGGCAGGTGCCTCTGAGACCTTAGTGTCCCCTGCACATGCTAGTCTAGCTTAAACAAATACACAAATGGAATTATACCACATAGCAGCAATGTTAATGCATTTGAAGTATTCTTTTATTAGTTTTTATTTATCTTTTGTTTTTGGTGACAGTTCAATATATTATAAAGTTATTATTGAATGAAATGAAATGATAAATTTGAATGATAAATGAATGAAAGATAAAGCTATTACTAGATCATATACCTGTATGTAGCATGGGAAATGATGTGACCAAGAGGAAGCATATTAAGGAGAACAGAATTTGACCAAGAATTTACCCCTGGGGCACTCCACACATTTTCTTGAGTAGTTGTGAAACATAATAACCTATGGCAACCACAGATGTACCGTTTGACACGTAGGATGATAGGATGCAAACCAAACATGGGAAGTCCCAGAAATATACACACCCACCGTCTAAGAACATCCACAACGATTCCAAGATCAATAGTATCAAATGTAGCACTGAGGCAAAGAGGCATCAGGCTATAGATCACTCACCACCATCTGCTCTATGGTGATCCTGACAGCAGCTTTAGTTGAGTGATGTTGACGAAAAACAAGTGGAATTGATCAATTATAATAATAATAATAATATAATATTATTTTCCTCAATCTTAAAAAAGCTGTGGTAGTATGATCTAGACAGGACGCAATGATGTTTGCACAATGTCTCAAAGATATTTTTGAAGGAACCTGTAACCTGCTCTTTAGAAAATACTCAGATGTGATGTGGCAGATTTTGACAATCATATATTTTGTCCTATATCCTATTCAAGACCTGAGGCCGATTCTAAAAAGCCCTTTTGACAGATTCTAACAGTTTTCTGAAAAAAGCACGAGTACTATATATAGCTAAAATCTAAAATGACAGATGCTTTCCTGGGTTGAATGGGATATGGAGATTTAGTCAGATTTAAAAACAAGTCATTTACGGTTTGTAAATATGTATTGGCAGAGTATCTTGAACGTTATAAAGGATGACATGCAACAGAAGGTAGCAAGTTTGTCAACGACTTTTTTTCCTTCAGTAACAGCCTGTTACCACTTCACTGTTTTTTGTTTTGTTTTTTAATGGGTTTTTTTGCGGCTTTCGCCTTTATTTTATATCTTTTATGGAGGGACAGACAGTAGGCTGACAGAAAATGGGGGAGAGAGATGGGGGAGTGACATGCAGCAAAGGCCGTCGGGATCGGTCGAACCTGCGGCACACTG
Organism: Protomyctophum parallelum; assembly: GCF_964188405.1. Taxonomy (NCBI): domain Eukaryota; kingdom Metazoa; phylum Chordata; class Actinopteri; order Myctophiformes; family Myctophidae; genus Protomyctophum; species Protomyctophum parallelum. The sequence goes on along the minus strand of NC_139702.1, from coordinate 32,670,781 downwards.
CCAACAAGTGCTTTTGTTGTATATCTTATTGTGCAATTGTTGTTTCTCCTGCTTTGTTGTATAGTACTTTGGTTGACTTTGGTCATTTGAAATATGCTCCACAAATCAAATTTGAGTTGAGTTGTTACTAACAGGACAGTTGATATTCCTGTGAGAAGGAAATGTAAAAAACCTGGTGAAGCTGAAAATGATGAGCTATTTGGATTAATTTCAGTGGCATGAGACTGATTGCAATAGAGTGGGTCACATAGCTCTGTCTTTTAAGTGCCTGTTTGTGTGTTTAATTTCAAGAGAGTGAAAATGAGCAGGAGCGTAGCTGGTTGTATGGCATAACAAGATTACACTCCAGAATCCTTGCTCCCAGGGAAAGAGCATTACTCTCCTCTATTCTGTGTCTGAGTCTTTACCAGGGCGCAGACAAGATGATGCAACCAGATTCTCACTCACTAATCCACAACTTGATAAGGCTTCAAAGCAACACGCAATTAATAATATCAGACATGAACCACAGCGATGAACCAATGACCTCTTCATTATGAAGTATATGATCTTACAACTCAATTATTACACAGAGCATTTTGAGCTTCAGACTAATAGCTGTTGGGCTCCATGGTTTTTTATTATTAAACATAAGAAAATATACCCCCCCCCCCCCCTTACCTCTCCCTGCCAAGGCATTTAAATGTGAAACTAATTGATTATTCATTTGACAGGTGAGACGAGAAGTGCGGTAAACAACGGTGTCACTAGCAGCTGGTTGCATTGTTGAGTGTAATATCAATCTCATATGTTCCTGTATGTTCTCCTGTGATCTTGGCATAAAGTATTTCTGCTTATTGGTTGACCATGGCTCCTTCCTGTGTACCTGAAGTTCTGTGGTCTGTACAATATGTACAGTCTTTACATATTGATGACAATTTACAAACGGACAATGCTACATTTAGGTGTGTGTGTGTGTGTGTGTGTGTGTGTGGGGGGGGGGGGGGGGTACTACATGATGAATTCAAGGATGTCACTGATTGTCTCTGCATTGATATGTAGCCTTGCGTAAATGAACAGTACATGTGATGTGCCTCTGGATCACAGCCACACAGTCAGACCCTGTGTGTCCCAAAAAAGACTGCAAGGGAGTTGCTCCTAATGTGTCATGCTAATTGTGGCCTATTGTAGCAGACCAGACTCCTGCTCAGCTCTCTTTTGATGTGACCATACTAATTTTGATCTCCATCTAGTCCTCTCTCTCCAGCCATGCATAGCCCACTGTTTTCTCCGGGAGCCTTTGATAGCCACGCAGTGGCGTTAATTGTTTTGTACTTTTCTGCAGCCCCTCCTCGTAGGTGGGCTTCATAATCTATACCGACACCAGAGCTCGAGTCCTGTGTAATGTCAAGGCCCCCTGCTCTGAGAAAATTGGTAATTAGGGGACTGACGTTTTGGAGCAAAATACAACCCTGTCTCATATATTGTTTATGAACATCATGCTCCAGAAACATTATAAGGAACAGAATCAATCTTGCTCTGCTGGTTGCATCTGCCCTGTCATTTATTTGTAAATTGTTAAATGGGTTCTGAACAGCTTTGTAGGCAGTCAGTGGAATGGGAATTTTCTGTGGGTCCTCAACGGGCCGTTAGCACATCGAAGCGGCAGATTCCCAAGGCTTTTGGCCGGGGCAATTAGTGGCTAGGGAGTCAGGGAGGAAAAGGCATGAGAGAGAGGACAGAGGAACGAGTCCAGGTGAGGCTCCTCGTGATCATTGGCATGTTAGAATTAGTTTAATTGGGCTCTGTTTGATTTTCCCCCCCGACGACAGTCTGTCACACTATCACATAGACGGAATGCCCCCCAAACTCAATGGAAGAATGGTGACTCGTCAAGACTGACAGTGACCTCGCTGTCGAGGTGGGGGGTAGGTAAAGGTGGGGGAGTCGAGGGTGGGCTGTGGGTGCAAAGGGCCTTTGAAGTGTCACCCACTCCCCTCTATAGTCTCCTCCTTTAAAGAACCACTTTTTTTGTCTTTCTGGAAGAGCGACTCCAAAACAAATTGATACCTGGCTTAAAGTCCGCTCCTCCGTCCCTGTTTTGAAAACCACAAGGCATATTCTAATAACACCACACTGCTGACTTCAATGGGATTAGTACTTTCTCTTAAGTCCATGATATGACATGTACGCCTCCACTTTATCGTTTTATACCAGCCTCCAATGACATGCTCATTCAGTTGATTGGTGTTATTGCAGAGAGCTCAGTGCTCTTAATTAGAAAGGTTTGTTGCCATAAGTTAATGATAAAAAGAGTGAAGCAGAGGAGAATGTAGCACAAAACAAAAAATTGTTAGTGTTGTGGTTGCTGGAAATTCCTCCATCTAAAGAGGCCAATTAGACCAGCAGACCTTCATGGTCATCACACGGCGGTCAGGTTCGCGCCCACAAACAAACACACCAAGGACCCTATTATCCTTTTTCCCTCTCAAAAGGCAGTCAAGCATTTTCTCCCTTTGAGTGCATTTTAAAAAGCCAGCTATCGCATATTCAGTCAGTCACCTTCCCTTTCTCTGTCTCTCAGACAGTACTTCTGGTATGTAAAGCACTAGTAGTGGTGCCCCAGTGTAGCAAGAACATGACCAGCAGTGCATAGAGAAGGTATACAATTAAACTGAACCTTCTATAAAAACAGAAAGGCTGTGACCATGTTTTTTAGGATATCAATACTTTTTATTTATATACTCTACTTTTTTTGTTGAAAAAAACAAACAACTTAGTAGAATTATATCAACTCAATTTAAGCGGGAGCGAATGTGCGATCAAAACTAACCTCTCCCCCATGCTACACTGGGTACAATTACAAAGAATTGGCTCCAGTGGTTCTTGAGGCAACTAGTTTAAGGCCAACACCACCCCTTCCACCCCTCCTCCTCTCTGTTGTGGAATCTGCCCTAAATGAAAGCACATAGTTTTCCTGGGGACCTGGGGCCAGGCTGGGCATCGGGGTGTTTCGTGCCGCCCCGTCAGTTGGTGTTCTTGAATTGGTTTGAAGGCAGATCAAAGGGGTTTCTCTGAAGCCACAGCCCCATCAGAGAGGGAGAGGGCTCCCTTTAGCCAAACGGCGTGCGCTGATCAAGCCGTCAAGCGGGGGGCTAGCTACGCGCCCTGGCCAATGCACCACTGTGATAACTACTGGGATGGACATGGGAACATTTTCCTTTTTCACTTTGACCTTTTTCTCTGAGGGTGATGGGTGATGAGTGGGTAGAGCATTGACGTTTTATTCGTCTCCTCCTGCTTGCTGTAGATCTGCTGTTCTTTGTTGCACTCACACGTTTTGTATATATTTTTTGTCATGAGGACGTGTGACTTCACAGTTTCCAGTTTCATTCAGTCATTTTTCTCAAGTTATATTATGCCCTATTTTTTTGCTCATATTTCTTACAATTGGTCTCTTCTTTGGCTATGCAATAGTCTTCAACGTTAAAGCATAATACTTTGATAATACCAGTAAGACGCCTGAGGGCAAGAAGAGTGTGCACTGGCCATATACTGAGCGTGTCTTGAGTGAACAGGGTTTGATGAGGTCAGATCAACATATGGAATGTCAGAACAGGTCAGCTGGAGATCTAAGGGTGGCATCGGGGGCAGTGTCTTGAGTGTATATGGTTTGATGAGATAGGGCTGGCAGATAGGGCTGGGACTTCATTTTCGGGCCTGTTGAGGTTCTGACATATATCCATATACTAATATTGATGACATAAGGGATCTCCATATATGGGCTTAATTGCGACAGCAGTTCGCATTTACTATGATCCCTGATTTACTAATCCCTGATGATGTCATAGTGATGTCACGAAACCTGGGCAAAATATATGGGGGCTTTCCCCATGTATGAAGATTTTGATTGACTGACAGACAAAAGACGCACATTTCTTATGATCAGTACTTTATTTGGATTTTTTACAAATACAGAACACAGAAAACAGAAAAAACAAACACAAGCAACAACAACGACAACAGAATACGTATGCATGGACATTATGTATGAACACAGAAACATAATATAAAACAAGGATAGACAAGATAAACAAATACAAATACAAATAAATCAAATTAAAAGTTTAAATTATAGTTTACACGACCAAACACGCAGCATCATCAAAAAAACGCAAGATTCTATAGTTAACTGCGACCTTCGGTCGCAACAATGAACAAGCAATTAAGTAAATAAATTACACAAATCCGATAATGAATCAAACCAAGCCAATCTAAATGTTCATGCGTTGTATTCGGACGCTGGGAGCTTGTACAGTAGATCTGCTATATTTGAAACTTTTGAAAACTTTTGAAATGTTTCACCTATAATGACAATATAGGGGACACCAGGTTGAAAGTGGTTAAATGTCGTCAAAAAAAGTAAAATAATGCTGATTCATCAGCCAAACCGATATGGCAGTCTAATCTTTCGTGAAAAATACCAACCCTATATTATTGTCTATTGCAGTACCAGTCGATCTTGGTGCAGATATCCTGGAAATATGCTGGCGGTGACCTACACGCATGTTGGAGCCACTTCCCAAAGGACAACATGACCTATAGAGGCCATAACCTATGCTTTAAAGTGGTAGTTCAACCCAAGATTACTTTTTGCCAGGTGCGAAGCAGCCTGGCCTACATTTGCACGCACCACAACTGACGACCGTAAAGACTACTCTAAACACAACCTAGTCATGATTGGCTGCCTCCTAAGCCAATGGGAGTCTGAACAGCATGAAAACCCATACCCTGAATGCCGCAATGCGGAGCAAGTGGCAACACCAGCTAATGTTATGAGCTAATTGGAGCTACAGGAAAGCCATAACAATAAACACAGTGAGTAAACCAACAAAAGAACGTAAAAAACGAACGAAAACGGGTGCTACTGAGTCATTGTCTCCACCAGGCCGAAGGCATGTGGGGAGAGTATGTTTTGCACTCTGTCCGTCCGTGTGTGTGTCCGTGTGTCCGTGTGTCCGTGAACAGCTAATCTCGGCCACCGTTAACCCGGTCGATGCCATATTTTGCACACACACTCCCTGGATGCCAACGATGAACCTCTGCCCCAAACTTTCCAGAACAGCCTGTTATAGCGCCACCAGGAGGCCGCTTTGTGCAAAACAAGTTTTTGCACAGTACACCTACAGATTTTGTCCAAACATCACGCAAATTGGTACACAGTCTCTCTAGAGCCATTCAACGAAACAGGTCTTTCAGATTTCTCACACTCCATCCTGATTGGTTAAGATTGGCTTCCAAAGTTCACAGGAGTGCTCAGTTTCAAACAAAATGCTGCAAATCATGAACACATCGCGTGATTTCCGTGAAATTGTGCACCCACATTCCCACTAGGCCGAGGACGAAATGCCACATGAACAATTTCAACTCAGCCTCAAGGTGGCGCTATAACTGGCCAAAAAGTGTTTTTACCTCTAACTGCACGGATCTGTGGATAACCTGGTGGAGACTTGTGCCCAGAAGGGCACTTTTTCTAGTTTTCTTTGAATTGAAGCCTTGAATTCATGGAGTCTTCCAATATTTAATGAATTGAAGTAAATGGGAGGCGAAGGCAAAAAGAAAGATAAAAAAGTGCCCTTCCGGGCACAGGTCTCCACCAGGTTATCCACAGATCCGTGCAGTTAGAGGTAAAAACACTTCGGCCAGTTATAGCGCCACCTTGAGGCTGAGTTGAAATTGTTCATGTGGCAAAATAGATAAATCTGAAAGACCCGTTTCGTTGAATGGCTCTAGAGAGACTGTGTACCAATTTGCGTGATGTTTGGACAAAATCTGTAGGTGTACTGTGCAAAAACTTGTTTTGCACAAAGCGGCCTCCTGGTGGCGCTATAACAGGCCGTTCTGGAAAGTTTGGGGCAGAGGTTCATCGTTGGCATCCAGGGAGTGTGTGTGCAAAATATGGCATCGACCGGGTTAACGGTGGCCGAGATTAGCTGTTCACGGACACACGGACACACACACGGACGGACGGACACACGGACGGACGGAGTGCAAAACATACTCTCCCCACATGCCTTCGGCCTGGTGGAGACAATTATATACAGTATGAACTCTAAAACAAGCGTAATCCATGGAGGACTACTGGCAGGTTATAAGAGAAAATATCAATTCATCAAATATTGCAATGTTGGATCAGCCGGAAGGTGACAGAAACAAAATAAATCTCCATGAATTCATGGGATGAGTAGAATTGATAGGATAGAAAGAAAAAAGTAATTTGGGGGGCGAACTACCCCTTTAAACGACAGTTGCAGGGTAGGAAATTAATGTTGAACAGTGTATGGCATCCCATACATATTTCAACTACCATTTATTTTACAAAATATTTAAAATGCAATATATGAATGACTTACAAATCATATCTGGTTATACCTGCTAAAAATGTCTGTTTAGAGGAGACATGTGTAGTACATTCTAGAATCCTCCCCATGCCGCCTATAGCCTGCTGCAGCCCCTCCAGTCTCGCACCACTCCAGTCCTGTCATATCAACAGCTCACACACACGCCGCATCATAATTAGGCCATGTACAGAGTTTCCCGATAACATGTAACAGTTTATTTTCTGTCTTAATTCCTTATCAGATGCATTGATCGTGCCACACGTTCATTGATCCAGGGCCACTGTCTGGAGAGCAGTGATAAGCAGCGTTTCTCTCTCCCTCCCTCTCTCTCCCTGCCTCTCCCTCTGTCTTTTGCGCCCGTGTTCGGTGCTCCCCTGTGGGGCGGGGGGTGGATGGGGGGGGGGGGGGGGGGGTGTACAGGGGGGGTGGGGGGTAGCAGCAGCTTGGGATTAGCACCTTATTAGCTTCACAGGCTGGGCTGTTTTAAAAAGCTGACACCTCAACGGGCATGCAGACGGCAGGCAACATTCCCCAATAGGAACACATGCATAAAGGCATGACAATTACAATACAGCCCTCCATAGCACGTCATAGTACATATGTATAGCAGTAGATGTATAGTTTATATGTATAGCTTCATTATATAGATATTCCACTGTTACTTTCTTAGTTTACGCATGTTTCTTGATAAATGTTTTTATGTGATGTATTCCCATGCTTTTTTGTTCTTGCTTAATGTAAATCGCTCTGGATTAAGAGCGTCTGCTAAATGCCTAAATTGTAAATTGTAGCCCTCCAGAAGCTGAGAGGCATGAGAGGTTGGCCACACATATAGTCTGACAGATCCCATTTCTGCATGTCTGAAGGAGTGTCACTTCAATTCAGCCGTTTGTTTACCTGATGCTGCCGGCGGAGGCACGCAGTCCTAATTATGGATGCTAGACCTACAGTATGTGTTGAGTTCATGTATGTATGAATGTGTTAATTCCTACACACAGAACTCTGCAAATCCATTCTCCGTACCCAGCGAAAAACACCAAATAATGCATGCAGGGCAGAATTAGGACGATACCCACTCATAATCAAAATAAAAAAGAGAGCACTTAAGTTCTACAACCACCTAAAAGAAAGTGACCTAGATGCACTCCATAACAAGGCACTCACACACAGTGAAACTCTAGAGAGATGCCCCCTCAGCCATCTGGCCCTGGAACTCCGGGCACAAACACAAACAGAGCCACGAGATAGAAAACCCATTGGACTAAACCAAATTATAAAACAGCAAAAGGAAAACTATCTGACACATTGGAAAGAAGCAACACAAAAGCAGAGTAAACTAGAATGCTATCTGGCCCTAAACAGAGAATACACAGTGGCAGAATACCTGAGCACCGTGACCGACCCAAAACAAAGAAAAATCTTAACTAGGTACAGACTCAGTGAGCACAGTCTCGCAATCGAGAAAGGCTGTCATAGGCAGACCTGTATCCCGAGAGAAGACAGACTATGCACCCACTGCACACAAAATGAAGTGGAAACCCAGCTACACTTCCTAACCATCTGTCCATTGTACTAAGACATCAGAGACACATACTTCCCACAGATTACAACCACACACAGAGATTTTGAAAACATGACCAATGACAAAAAACTCCCATATCTGCTGGGCGAAGTACAACAATGTGCAAACACAGCAGCAAGATTTGTGAGTTGCTGTGATAGGAGAAGGATATCAAATGGAACACAACCACCCTAAAGATTAATCATTGTGTATATTCCTGCACTATACCTGCATTGAGTGACCTTGGTACATAGAATTTGATCTATTGAAGATTCTGACCTTCAAATGTACATCATTTTGTTTTGATTGTATTGCTGTATTGTTGTATTGTTCTTTCTGCTTTGGCAATGTATGTTTTCTCATGCCAATAAAGCCCTTTGAATTGAATTGAGTGTTAATTCCCTCTTCCTTTCCTGTGTAGCCCATCACTGTAAACACTCACCTGCATGGTGGCCGAAGACTGCTTGGGTTTATGTGTTAACTCATTGGTTCCCAAACTGTGGTGCGTGCACCCCTTGTGGTGCGCAAGCACCTCCTAGGGGGTGCGCGACATGAAAAGGCTATGGTTTTATTATAAATATATTAACATATTATGCCAATATATGGCAAGTATATGCAGAATATACAGCATATGCTGCATATATATGCCATATTCAGGTTCATATATGTGATATGGGTGTATATACTATATATAGGAAATATATAGCTTATGCAATTTTTATTTCCATGTGTGTGTGTGTGTGGGGGGGGGGGGTGCATCAGCTAGGTCAATAGGTAACAGGGTGCATGGCCAAAAAGGTTTGGGAACCGCTGTGTTAACTCAAACCCTCTGTCAATTTCTTATTATTAACTACTAACAAAACATAATGGTAGATTTGTATGCTTTTTGGAATAATTTCACAGACGCAGCAACACGCACGCACACGCGCACGCGCACGCACGCACGCACACACACACACACACACACACACACACACACACACACACACACACACACACACACACACACACACACACACACACACACACACACACACACACACACACACACACACACACACACACACACACACACACACACACACACACACACACACACACACATGAATAAATGCACAACCAATGGTATGTTATCACTAGAAGAAACAAATTACTGTCTCTTCAGCCCACTGGCTTTGTTTACCTTTAGGTTTGTCTCTTCTAGGCGTTGTAACCTGCCTGTTTGCCAACCCCCCAGATAGGCTTAAGAAAGCCTTCCTCCCCTAGGGGAGGGCAGCACCGCTGCCTCAGGGCTAATGGCTGTCAGTGGGCTCCCATTAGGACACTGTTAGTGGGACTCCCTCATTAGCATCTCAGCGTATTGTGTGGTCAAACAATGGCAACAAACAAAACATTAACATGGAAATGGGTGAAATGTACCTAATTAGTTTTCTCCGCTTGCATTGTTTAGGACTAAAGATAAAGCTAAATTGCTTTGCATTCAGCTAAGACAGGGCTCCAAATATCCTCCACCAGATAGTGGCTTCTGGGAAGTCAGGGGGTAAAATTTAAATTTATATTTTGTTGAATAAGACATCACTATTGTAATGATTTGCTCTCCTGAGGTTTTGTCCAGTAAGTGATTGGGGTAGCTTGTGTGTGTGCCTTTAAGCCCTACATACTTCGACATGTGCTGATTAGCGAAAATAGCAGCTATTCTGTAATTTTAGCTACTTATGTAAGACATTTGTCAACTATTCCGGCCCGAGTAGGCCAGTAGGCCAAGTTCGGCATGCATCCCCCACCTCGTTACCCATAATAATACCTGTTGTCAGATTACCCGTTGTACCGGTGTGTTGGTCTATGTCCCTTTTATGCCCATATCTGGAGATTTCTGTATCCGCCCCTCACTTCACACAGGTGTGATTTTTTTATTTGACCAACTTCCCACTCTGTGCATAACTCACTCCCTTGGGTCGTTGCTGATTTTCAAGTAGGCCTAAATCCCTTGTACATCATGTCCAGGGGGTGTACTTGTACATCATGTCCAGGGGGTGTACTTGTACATCATGTCCAGGGGGAGTACTTGTACATCATGTCCAAAAATGTGTTTTGCCAAAATGTGCCTCCTGGTTGCTCCATAATAGGGCAATGTTAAAAGGGTGGAAATGTGCGTGCAAAGTTGGACGCTGCGTTCATGACTTGAGGCATTTTGTTCAAAACAGGCCACATTTGCAAACTTTTGATGTCAATCCACGATAGAAATACAAAAATCACACAGATCCGACTGGAGCACATGACTATAAAGATCATGTGTTACCGATTTGCGTGATAAAATGCAGGCCAGGGACGGACGGACATACTCTCTCCCCATGCCTTCCGCCTGGTGGAGACAAAAATATAGTTTTTAAATATCGTTTTAAGTCAAGTGGATGGCAGAGTTCGACTATAAAAATACAATGGTGGTGAACGATATAGTTATAGTTATCTACTTTATAGTGATAGTGCTCAGTATGAATGGCACATAACACAATAAAATGGCTATTACTTTTTTGCTAAGAATTCTATACACTATACAGAATAGCTACTGTAGTATTATGAGCGTATTAATGATACTATACCCTCTCAGGAGTATTCGTACCATAATATGCAACAGTTGTGTGGTGTGGCAACGGTGCCCTAGGCCTACTAAGCACATAACAAAGAGCTAAAAGCTGCAATATACATTCATTGCTAAGCAATGAGTCGTGAGCTTGTAGATGTATGATTTTTGCTATCAAAAATATAAATATATGATTTATGTTTGATAAATATGGGAAATCTGCCCAAAATAGTTATGGGTTAATTAATGGGGTTAAATCTCAATAGGTGTTTTGTTTCTGAGATGGACGGGTCTGCTTAATTTTAACACACTTAAAGGACTGCTCATTGGAGCTGTTTAAACCATTTTGCCTGTTAACCTCATTAGGTCAAAGTGATCATCCCCCACCAACACACAGGATTTACTGTATGACATTTCACCCCTGTCAAAACCTTCACTTTAGAGCACTGCTCTGTAAAGTCTGAGAGCCCGACATTGTGAGAGCCTGATCTCATGGCAGATTTGTTTTTCTTGCGATGAAACTGGAAACGGTACAGTGCAAGTCCATACACTGAGGCAATTCAGAAGGTTTTATATAAGACATAAAAAGACATACATGTATACAAACCCTGATACATGGCCAAAAGCTCACCCTAACCCTAACAAAAAGGCCTAACCTTCATCAAATTGTTGAAAAATGCTTTGTGTAACAAATAGACAATTTAAGTTACATTTTAAAATGTGGTTATTTATTTGTATTTAGTTTTTTTTGTATAGTGTATATACCGTATATTTGTGAGTATATATTCACAAATCCAACTGTTGCTGCCTAATTTGGGCCATTTGTGATAATTGCTCTTTAAAATCTGTTGCTCTGCTGTGGTTTTAGAGACAGACGGGTGCGGGAAGTCGGTTTTCCTCTCAATCAATCTGTTGTCAATCTGTTATCAGCTTGGTAATTAGCCATGAAACAATTTGTTGTCTCTGGGAAAGAGCTTTGACAAGGAAACATCATTCAGTCTCCCCCCATTCATTCAGAAGGACTGACCGAAACACCGCAGACACTCCGTTAACCGCTCATCAATCACCATTATCTGTGTTCTTTCAAGCTGACACTTCACAATAGCTTTCACTGCCTTTCACCCACTTGTTAACTGTCTGCTGTGTTCTAACAGTGGAGCAAAACCTGCCTTTCAAACACAAACGGAACACCAAAAAAATATTTTCTTCAAACAAGATGTATGACAGTATGTCACAAAAAACATAATGTTACTTTCCTCTACGACATGACATTTGAGAGCCTGCTTTGGGACAAGCCCCTAGACCTAGGCTTGTTTCCATTGTGGTCCTCTGTATAATATCGGAATCGGTAAGAAACGGTATCAGCAGATATGTCCCTGCAAATAATTGGAGATCTGATATCGGTCATAATTTCATAATCGTGCACCCCTAGAAAATAGTGTTCCTGAATAAACAGTGTGGGCTCGAGTAGCTCTTTATTCGATGATGATGTATTGACCCACATGGTGTCACAGCTCCCTCTGTCTTCATATTACAGACACACATGTCACCGCCCAGTAGCCAATGAAAACGGTGTAACCGCCCTCCCTCTGTCTTCCTATTGGTTGACCCACATAACGTCACAGCCCAGAGGGCAAACAGCCCCAGGAATAAAGTACGATGTACGATAACAATAGTGGACTCGCTACTCGAGCCCACACCTATGTTTATTGTTGTGATTCTCAGAGTGTGGTAAGGGGTCCCCGGGGGACTTTAAAGGGGTCCCCAGCAAGAATAGTTAATATAACATCATAATCTGTTTACCAGAAACTACTTATACTACCCTATTTTATACTTCAAGTTCCAGGTTCCCCTGTAAATGGACTCTTACATGTCTGTCTGTAACTTGGATAGTGTACAAATGGAACCAAATGGACCCTTACCTTTACTGCAGTAGCCCAGTGTTCTCAACCTGTGGGTCCCCACATGATTTTGGAGGTCCCCACGCCCCAGATGACAATCTAAGGACTTTTAAGACGTTTTAAATACCTCAAGAAAGAAAGACAGACAGACTGACTGACTGACCAAACTGATCAAACATTGGCCAAATTGTCAAATAAATTATAATATAAGAAATAAATTGTGAAAATAGCTGATCTACAAGGTTTTAGAAAACAAAATGTAATCCTACAATTCCAAGTGCCAATCAGGGTGGGTCTGATTGGCACTTGGAATTGTAGAATTACAAGGGTCAGGATTATTAGCTTCCGCAGTTCAAATATTATTATTTTGGCGGGTTGCGGCCTGAAAAGGTAGGAAAGCAATCAGGATTGAGTCATACAGTATTTCCATACGGTAATAAGTACGGTCGTCCCTTTTCCATCTCGCCCCACTATTCTACCTAGCTGTAAATAATGAACATAATTCATGTTGGTGATTATCTAAAAGGTATTATCTTATTATTTATCATTGTTAAGTTCACTCTGTATATCCACGGGCATAATAGCATGATGATGCCATTACAAAACATGGGCTACATGGAAGAAATGTGTTTAATAAAACGCTAGAAGGTCCTAAATTAACTTAATTAAGCAGTCACCGTCTCTGTGTCATGTTATTCTTTCTTAATTTTACAGAGTATAGAGATCGACTACTATACAATCAAATACATCTGTATACAAGATAATTTCAGATTTCAGAGAGGAAGAAATACAAAATGAACTGTTAACTACGTTAAAACACTTCACGGGGGCAAGTTGGTAAAGGGGCGAGTCGTTTGGTATTCTTTCCTTACCACATGTCTTGTGGGAATGAAGTCTGTCTCACTAACCACCCTGCCTTGCAGGAAGGACAAACCTCTGAGTCATATGTGACTGTACAGCCTACAGGCTTATACAGTAACCGAAAGTAACAAGTACATTTACTCTACTCTTAAGTAGTACACTTGGGTGCAATTTTTTTTGTGTTCTTTATATTTCAGCTCAGGGGCAAATATTGTACTCTACTACAATTATTTGACAGTTATTTTGCATATTTAGATTAGTGTGTGTGTGTGTGTGTGTGTGTGTGTGTGTGTGTGTGTGTGTGTGTGTGTGTGTGTGTGTGTGTGTGTGTGTGTGTGTGTGTGTGTGTGTGTGTGTGTGTGACTGTGTGTGACTGTGTGTGTGTTTTAATATCATTATTTTGACAAATTTGAGTAGGCTACTTTTTGCTTTGGGAACCTTAAGTAGGACTTATATTGATGCCAATACTTTTGTGCTTTTACTTAAGTAAAACAAATGTTTGGAGTATTCCATGCCTATATATCTTTCAAATTCATTATGTGCTCCCACCACGACACTGTGGGCTTAAGGGACTGAAAACAAATAGCCTTATAGTTTTTGAGTGGCCTCTGACACCAAAGTGTTTGTGTGTGGATTTATATTGTGATGAGTGACTGTCAGTAAAGGTGCGGTGTATATTATGGTTTTGGATTAGAGATTAAAGCCCAGTAAAGCCTATGAACAGGCCTAATCCTGCTCCTCAGCACAGCTCAGCGGCGGGCGTGCGGTCGTGGCGGCACTTGCCCGTAGGCGCTGATCTAAGATCAGCTTACTTTTCTAACCTTAACCGTCGCGGGGCTGCACAAAACTGATGGCCGTACAGCGTTTTACTGGCAACTTTATCCTATTCCTTGTTGCTTTGACCGTGACCCTTTGGGAAAGGGAGGATTTGGTGAAGACGCTCCTTCCTACAGGGGTGTGTGTGTGTGCGTGTGTGCATGTGTGTGTGTGTGTGTGTGTGTGTGTGTGTGTGTGTGTGTGTGTGTGTACATTTTGAGTGAATACGTATTTCATGCCTCAAGCTGTAGCTTTGTCCTCCTCAGTGTGATTAAACTAAAAGCTATCTTGGCTAAATCGCTTTATCGTTTGTTTGACCAAAAGAGAGATTTAGTCTTTCTACCCCTCAAAAGGTATCTATTTCTGCATGGAGATTTCAATTACAGGCGAAAGTGCATGTCTTTCTAAAAATATAATTATTGTTCCCACAAATGGGAACATATATGTGATTACTTCACCGGTCAATTTGCTGATAACTTTTCTAACATTAAATAAGATGTCTTTGGTATCTTCATATGTCTGACTTTGTTTCTCCTGATAAGTAAATAATACTAAATCATCACTCATTCTCATATTGCCGCATCACAAAACTTGACAATATTGCCTGACCAGGTGGCTTTTACACATTTAAATAATTACATAATAATTTCAACAACAAACTGGCACCTAACAAGACTGGCGTCAGTTATTGATTTTATTGTGTGTGTGTGTGTGTGTGTGTGTGTGTGTGTGTGTGTGTGTGTGTGTGTGTGTGTGTGTGTGTGTGTGTGTGTGTGTGTGTGTGTGTGTGTGTGTGTGTGTGTGTGTGTGTGTGTGTGTGTGTGTGTGTGTGTGTGTGTCCATATATTCATTAGTTTGTGTGTGATCTTATCAATGCCTCCTTGCTTTTTGTCCAGAGTGCCCACATCTCTGATGGTAAAAAATACTGGTCATTAGTGTTGAGCTTAGTTCTTCAGTCCAAAGATTCATTACCAGATGAAATGGTTTAAAGCTTAAAATAATGTATGCTCTGTTTCATGCCAAAAAACACATTCACAAGATGTTCTGAGCTTGTAGAATGGCTATTTTCAGCACTCGCCAAAGTAGAAATCTCAAAAACGTTCACATAATGACGCACGTCGTTTACAATAAAACAATTACGCCTGTAGTTATTTTTAAAGGACACTGAGTCCTCGGTGGACAAATAAATCTGTATCCTAAAACATATTTTAGAGATTGGAACTTAATTTGTTAATCAATTAGGTTCATTTTGTGAATAAATAAATGGTTGTAATTCAAAATCGACAATGTTTTTTTTGTTTTCGTGGGGTTTTTTTGTTGTTTCTTTTTTTACAAAATGGGACTCTGTTTCTTTGTGGGGTTTAAACGGGGAGATAAACGGTGCCCCTGTCCCCAGGAGGATTGAGGATTGGGGGGGCTTCTCCTCCAGTACCCCCTTGAGGAGAAAGAATAGGTCTGTCCTCTCCCGCTGTTAGCAATTGTTCATTATGCTAAGGAAGGACCGCCAAGCAGAGGTGCTGCTTTCAGATAACCTCATACTGCCGTGAGACAGCACATTATGTGTATAAAACTATATTATATAAACAGTATATATTTATATATATATATATAAGTTTGTGTGTGTATGTGTGCACCCGTGTGAGGGTTTAATGCAAATAGAGGAACACAGAGAGAGAGAGGTATTGAGCTGAGCTGTAAAAAGCCCTTTAACTCCCTTTGGCTATTAATAATATACTGTATGATGTAACTTAAAGTACATGGAAGACTGTATGGATGGACGTCATTCTCGACCACCTCCACCAGCAGCTAGGCTTTCTCACAGAAGCATCCCCAGGGAAACGGAGAGGTTAGGGAATTTCCCAGCCTGCCTCTCTGATGCTGGCCCCGGGTTAATAGGTGTTCAACCCTCCCATTATCCAGGAGCGTTGGTGAATTACCAGCCGAGTGATGTTTACCATTGATATCATATATATGCTAATTTGGACACTTAATTAGTGGGGAGGGGCTGGCAGGCAGGATGGCGAGGGGTTGCGATCATGTGTAAAATTGATTTGTGAGGGGTGATATTTGATAGACGGCAGGGAAGCTGAGGCTGTTTAGAGAGGGACCAGGCAGGGGGTGACACCATGAGGGCAGAGAATTCTGAACACAAACTTCTCCACACAAAAGGCCCAATTTACTTTCCTTCCTCAATCGCTGATTTTAACGTGTGTCTCTGGCAAAGAGAAGAACAATCATAGTTTTGAGATGTTTACCATTTTATTTTTGCATTAAAATGGGCAAACAACACTTGGATTTTCTTTTGCAGGGATTAAACACCCTTCGTCACCTTGCATGATGAAGCAGGACAAGGCTGCTATGGCTATTATCTTTCCTTTTATTTGATCTATCATTCAACAGTAGAAGTTAACCCAATCCGTGCTTTCCTCAAGATCTCTCGTGGAAGAGTATTAAGGTCACCTGGGCCATCCACGAGAGACACGAGATTTAATTAAAATTATTACATTTTTATTTTTAGCCTCTGTTAGCTTGGCCTTCCGCAGCTGGCATCCATAGGCCTCTCATTGTAGAAACAACGTATAATCCGTGGTAGGCTACACGTGCACGTGCACAGGGTTATTAGACTTATTTTTTGTCAGAATTGCATAACATGCCATGTTTATAGCCTATTCATTGTTAATCCAATTGGATTAACAATAGCAGCTGATAAACATCGCTGCTATAGGGATGATGGTCCGTCCGTTCCCTAGGCTTACCCTAGCAAAATAACACTACATCACTTCCGGTGTGGGCAGAAGTGACCTGTTTTATAAGCTTATTTAGACTCAGTTATCATTGACTGAGTAGAAAAAAATGGTGGTATTTTATCATGAACATTAGTGAGGACCAATTATGTGAAGAAGAAGAAGCAGAAGTGGTCCTTTAAGTACTTTTAAAATAACCAGTGCTGACATGCACACATTATTTATTAGTTGGCCTATAACTGAAGAAAGATGTGTTATTTCTTCTGACTTTTCTTTTACTTATAAAGCACCAATCCTTCCAATTGTGTGTGTGCATGTGTGGGGGGGGGGTGGAATTCTGCTGTCTTGTTCATTTTCAATGCAAAAACTTTCCTGTAATACTAGAACAAAAAGCACGTCATAATGAGTAAATTAAGTGTATACCAAGCAAAATATGTTTTCCTTTGATAATTTCAAATGCACTTCCTGTGCCAGCCGGTGCACGCTCATTGTTGAGCCTGTGGTTTTAGCCAAAGATTTAAGCCAGCGTACGTGAGCTGCATGGCTAAATGTCTGCTGGCTTTGAAACAAACAGCCTGCAACCGCTTTAAGTATATTATCAGCCAAGTTCTTTTTAGGGACGTATTGCTAAAGAAGCTTACCATATAATTAATGTAACTTCAGCGAGATTACACCCGGTCCAGCCTTGTAAGCGGAGGCATAGTCTTATTGACCTCCGATGCGAGAGCTTAAAGACACAAGAATGGCGTTTTTACTCAACTTTGATAGGATAACTAGTATAATCTTTCCAGAAGTAAAGGGACGAATAAACTGTTTTAAGCATAATACCCCTTCCAAACTCTGAGTGAGGCGAGTGTCTGGCTGAAGTGCATGGTCTGATACAGCAACTTATGTATTTCGTCATCCCTGACTCTTTGGGTGCACATTGTTCTGGGTGCTTTTTATTCCTTTTCTATGAATTCTGTGTGGCTGTCTATAATGTTTCACCAACAAACACACCGCGTTGCAAAACCATTTAGAGATGTAAAAGACACACACGTTCACGTTTCAATCACAAATTGTGCCTTTATTTTACTTCTTGTTGTTGCATAAACTGGCTTATTATATAATTATTATTATATAATATATTATATATTATTATATTTGTATTAATTGATTACATCATGTGCTGTATATATTTCAGTACAATAACTGCATTAAAATAACTTGGCAGCTCATTATATTTTTGTTTTGCATTATTAACCCCCCCCCCCCTCATCGAACCCTCCTTGTTTTACTCCAGATGTTGCTGCTGAGTTTTTCTTTCCCTCCTCCCTCTTTATTTCTCTCTCTCTTTTTTTTCTTCTCTTTTTTTAGTTTTGGTGTCACCCTTTCAAACATTCTTTAACAGTGGAATAAAGGGATGGGGGATTGTGGGGAGATTAGGCCACGGGATCCTCCAGGCATTGTCTGAGAATCTGCAGATAAAAAGCACTGGTTTGGTGGAATGGGATGGATGGGAGCTGGATTGGGGAGGGGGGCTGGTATATTGTAGAGGCAGGTGGTGGAGACGGTGGGGTGGGGGCAGCTGTTCAGGGGGCTGCCTAGAAAAACAGCGACAACCAACCAAGAGACGGATATTGATATTTGGATGTTCTCGATAGGGAGACGTAGCTTTATTAACACGCTTTATAAATAGACAGTTTTAAAGCCTTCTACACAGTAAAATCCCAACAGATAATTTAACTGTGAGTGTGGACATGTAACCATAATGGACCCGTATGGTTCCATTTTAATTCAAATGTGATTTATTTTGGTTGGTTAAAAGAATTTTCAGGTAACAATGAATTTCGTAATTGAAAAGAACTTCCAAGCAAATATTGCTTGGAACATAATCTTATACCAGCCAAGAGCTGAATGTATTTTTGATTGATTGATTGATTTATTGAATACTTTAACAGTTTGCAAAAACAAAAGCACAAAAGAGTACAGTTTAATACAAACACAATGCTAAAAGGATTGAACACATTGTTACCATTGGTGTCCCGATTATTCAATTCATAGAAAACGAACCATTATGACTGATAACGTGTGTTCATGTATTATATCTCTGCTGTCGGGAGGAAACATCATAACATATACATTTTTCAGGAAATTAAGAAAACCTTATATTTTTAAAACAAAACAATACAGCCTCATCAAAGTTGCCGTTGTAACTTTATATATTGTCAATTACTTCCATGAGAGTGGGAGAGGTGATGGAGTTAGTTGCTTTAGCAGACATTTTGAGGGTCCAATGGAGTTAAGATGTTTTGTCCAAAGCAGTTTCCAGTAGTAAAAAGTTGGTTCAATATTTTCAAAACAACACACAGACGTTAAGGGTGTTCAATAGCACTGATTTATGTCAAAAAGTCCATGTCCTCCCGATAGCAACGAATGCTGCTAATTATTGACTAAACTAAAATGTGTTTAAATAACCCATTTTAGGGAAGACTGTTATACCAATTAGTCTTTGCTGTAGGGTTAATGAAGTGTTATTTTAATCCAAATCTTTGCTGAAGTCACGTCTCTGCCAAATAGTGGCATAAACTTTGATTAGTGCTTGACTCTCCACAGTAATTTAGCCTCCTGGTGTCTCACCAATGGCCATTGATTATGTCACACGCCATACCTGTTAGTATTGACAAACCTATTAACACCAATTAATGAAGTGAAAGACTGTGCCCTTAGTTAAGCAATCATACAGTTGTTAGTTGATTAGATCTGCTTTTGCAGTCTTGGATACTTTGGTATGCATATGTCACACACTGACACATGCATGCACGGTATACGCACACATTCAGCAGCTAATAATCTTTTTTTAAAGTAGGTCAGGTGCGGAAATTGACCTAATTGATTGGCAGTTTGTTTTCATATGATTTGCTGCCAGTGAATTGAATTGCGGCTAGCTAGATGGTCTCTGTTAAAGGGCCTATTGAGATGTTAATGCGCCGAGACGCTCATATCAGTTAATTACCAATGAGGAGCCTCCCAATAATCACTTGCTATTCACTTGCTAAAGGAGCCATCTCATTACTCAACGGGTTGTTGTTTCCTTCAGTCTACAGTGGTTTCTGGTTGCAAATCACCCACATGCCTGGAATTGTGATGCATTTGGCAACCTACCGAGATGCTAGAATATAGGACACAGTTTGTTTATGTTAAGAACACACCGTTTTCATGTTGCTTACATGATGATAAGGTATACTCTTGTTTTTCCCCCTATATTACGTATTTATGTTTTACAAAATAGTAGCTATATGAACATCCACCTCTTCCATTTTTATAGCAGGGTAGTTCAGTGGTTCCCAAACGTTTCTGGTCGAGACCCAAAAGAGAGTTTAGACGTTTGACCCAAACCAGTGAAAATGTTAGTGTCGCTTCGTGTTGTAGCTCAGGTATTTCCACTTCTTAATTATTATTTTTGTGTTTATTATATAAATGTGTGTGTGTGTGTGTGTGTGTGTGTGTGTGTGTGTGTGTGTGTGTGTGTGTGTGTGTGTGTGTGTGTGTGTGTGTGTATTTTTTATGTAGCCTACGAAAAGAAAATGGGATTTTTGGTTTGGTCTGTGACCAACAAATGGGTCCCGAGTCCAGGCACACTGTTTGGGAAACAGTTGTTTAGTTTATCCTGAGTCTGAAAATCTCAGTGAGACGAGAAAACAAGCCCTGCTGGAATCCATGTCTCAGATGCCTGCCACATCCTAATGGAGTTAATGCAGCCATTACCCTGGCAGATTGATTCATTAAGCTAATGTGAGGCTAACCCTGTCGTCCCTGTTGAAATGCGTGCAATATGACACTCCTCAAATTTGTTCTAACACATGCCCTGGGGAGCCAAACAGAGCCTGTGCTAATGGGAAAGGTGGAGCCAATTATGCAAAGAGAATTGGTACTGTCAACAGATATTAGGACTATCTCTGTTCCCTTTCTCTCTTCTTGCTGCTATCTCTGTTCCCCCTTCTTCCTATACTACATAATGAAGTTCACCTTTCCTTTAATTTAATTACATGTATAATTAGCTGAAGTTTCAAAATGTAGACAGGTCAAGTTTATTATACAGCCATGTGTTGTTGGTCATGGACAAAGAAGATATTTGATTGATTGATTTGATTGATTGATGGTTTTATTACCAAAATTGCGTATGCATGACCATATACAGGTATTTGTACATATCTGTCATAAGGATAAGACACAAAAATGAGCTTATTTCCATTGTGGTCCTTTGAGATCTCAACCCAATGGAAATATGCTCTTTGTTTTTTGTTTGTTTTTTATCAGCCATAATATTTACATTTTCCATGTGATTGATTGAATGAATTTTTTATTTCACATTATGTAGAATAGGTAAATTTCAAACGAAAGCACAATTCAATACAAAAACTGCTACTTTGTGGACGAAACCATGATAAAGCACTAAGACTTGTTTACAACAGGGTCTACCGTTTTCAATTCATCAGAACATTTAAAGACTTACAAATATACAGTTCTATGAAAAAACAGGAAATCATCATATAAAGAAGTTTTTAAAAATGGGCTTACAGGGGTTTTCTTGTAGTTTTTTCCCACTTGTCATTATTTAAAATATTTTGGGAATAAAATGATCCCATGATTGTGGCATTAAACTGTGGTGCCACAGTTGCCTTTATCAGACATACATTTGACAAGAAAATGCTGAATTATTAAGTACCCATGAGCAAATGATCACCTGATCATGATCACCTTTGAATTTTGGTGTAATTGTAAAAAAAATATAAATGACACGTGAGGACAAATTACAAAAAGAGTCCAAAGAGTTCACATTGGGACACAAATGAGTCTTTCACTTATCCCATCCCATCACTCCCATTTTATCTTCCAAATCTCCGGCGCTCTCTTTCCGTCTGCTCATGTGGAGAGAAGTGGGAAGCGTCTACACCAAGTCCCAGAGATAAAGTCTGTTGTTGTGGATGTGGGGTTGGGTGGTCTTATTTACCTGTGGCTGAAGAGGCTTTCAGGTCCCTGCAGGCCTAGTCTTTACATCGAAGTTCCCCCGCTGTTCTCTGTCAACAACACTCATCTCTCTGGAACTCTGTTGAGTCAATGGCTGTAGCTGCGTAAGTACCGAGGGCTCTCTGCACAGCCAATATGTTCAGTCGTGGGAAAAGTACTCAAATTTTTTACTTAGGTAAAAGTATCAATACTCTGTTACAAGTAAAAAGTCAGGAATTCAAAGTTTACTTAAAAACATATAGTATTGGTATAAAAATTTACTAAAAGTAGAAAGTACTCATTATGCAAAATGTCCCATTTCACATGTTTTCAAATGTATAAAATGTATAAAAAGTCTTTTGAAAATAGCCAATCTACAAGCGATGGGCTGAAGACGTGTAAAGTAACTAGTAACTGAAGTTTTTAAATAATTGCAGTGGAGTAAAAGTGTATTTGCCTCTGAGATGAAATAGAGTAAAAGTGAAAGTACAAAAAAATTACCAGTAAAGTAAAAGAAATACAGTACAAATTTACTTACAGTACAAGTACATTTACTTAGTTACTTATACACCACTGCTTATGTTCAGTAGCACACATGCACACACATGAGCGCACACAAACGCACATGAACATTTCTGCTATGATAGTAAAATGTGCATCATTGTGGCACTATACTATATTGCACATTTTTACTTGGAATTGCTCAGAATTTCCAGAGTGTAAGAATTGACAATTTTTACACCCTCAAGAGTTAAATGGCCACTCCAGACATTTCTATGCACGAGGCCTGGCCTCGGGACTGTGACAGACGTGTCACGCAGGTGCCGTCCACTCTCCCCCCCCCCACCACCACCACCACACACCACACACACACACCCGAAGGCCACATTCTTCCATAGTCTTGTGTTGCCTGAGCAAACCACATATGAGGAGTCCTCCTGTCCCACTGCGGACTACCCACTGCCCCGGCAACATGCATTGTTGCTCTATGCAAATCCATTCACAGTGGAATAGAAGGCTCGGGGAGGGGTATCCCCAAGCTCAGGAGTTGGGATAGAGAACGGAGGCCAGCCAATAAATGAAAGTTTGCCTTAAATCCTTGGGATAATAGAAGCAGAGGTTGGGGCCGAGCCTCGAAGCCGAGATAAACAGAGGGATTACTTCTCGGTTTTGCATCACTCACTCTCCTCTGGGTGGCCCTTAACCATCAGGAAAGCAAAAGGGGGAGGGGGGGGGGGGGGAGAGGGAGAAGAAAAAACGTTTAACGCATGGACATTCACACAGCACATAGGGGAAAGAAGTGAGCCTAATTCCATCAAAGAGTGAGAAATTAGCAATTAATTTATTCCAACCTCCCCGCCCCGGCTCCTTTTCTATTTTCGGCCCAATTGTTGGTTAGTTCTGCAACATCTGGTCCAGAACAGTCTGTGTGCCTGATGACTGATGCACCCTCCATTTAAGTAGAATAGTAGAGAAAATCTTCCCCTTTTCCATTCATTTCTTTGGCCATAGGAGATTAGTTTGGGACGATGTGAAAAGTAATCATTAAAAATGTTGCTCTTTTTTTGCAGGCCATGCAGAACCACAGAGGGTAGCGACTTTATTTGCAATTGTAATTTAAAGAATAATTAAAGAAGTTAAATCATTCTGTAAATGTAGAACAACTTGAGTCTTTGTGCTCAAGGGTGCATGAACCTCCTTCTTATGGCTGGTTGCTCTGATAAACTCGGTAATGAAAGAATGTAGCTTGACACTAATGACAAATTTTGAAATGTTTTGGATTTGCTCAGCCTCCTGCCTTCAGTACTGTCCTTGCGCTAATCAGGGCTACGATGCTGCCGAGAACGCAACACATTGACATAGTCGTCAAATAATTGATTGCAGAATTACATCTATTTAATCATTTAAGGAGGAGGGGGCACACAACACATGCATCACTTTACCACCTCGAGAACGAACACAGAATATCACAGACATTAATGCATTTCTCGCTAAACACTATTTCCAGCCAACACGGAGGGCTGTTAACACAACATCGATACAGAACAGCACAGTAAAACTGAACACACAAAAAAGCATATCCACCCCAAGGAATATTTAATATAATTTTAGGATACAAACAATCAAACATTGCTTGATATGAAAACGGTTGGCATTTCTTTACAGCCATTGTTTAAAATAATAATGAAAGGATTTTTTTATATTACATGTCACACCTATACAGATGGCTAATCTGTGTAGATGAGCAAGTAGATGCACCATTGTCAGTTGTATAAATCAACTGTGATAAAGGCTGCTGGTTGTATTTGACATTATTATGGCTGATCTGCCTATCAGAATGTTGCTTTTCTTGTTAGACAATATGGTCAAGTCTAAGTCAAGGCTAAAAAAAACTGATTTGACTGCAGAAAGGCATTATGTGCAGAGGCTACCATTTTCAATAGCAACAGAACATGTCATCTTTCATTTACAAGCCACGGCATCTCGCCCAAACATTCAGCCTCAGGGCGGTCAAATGTAAAGCGCTAGGTGGAGAAGAGGTTTATAACAGCCGGGCTTTAAATTCACCGTTTGAGATATTATGGCTTTTGAGCTGCAGCAACAGCAGATTATGCTCGCCCTCCCTCCCCCATCCCCCCAAACTCTGGTGGAAATGAGCTGTTGACATTCTTTGGGGTCATTGTCCGAGATAGCAGGGGTAGCTACTAGGATTTAGTAGATAAACCCATCCACTGAGACCCTCATCCATTACACATTTCACTACAGCCAGAAAAGGTTAACTCAACCACTCTGACTAATGTCGGCCTGTGGATTCTTCCATTTCCCTCTTAACCACTTAAACCCTCTATAGTCTATACTTAGTAAGTTAATACTTAGCGGACTGGGATTGGCTCTGTACTTGGTCCACTCTTTTTTGAGGGGCGCTAGCCCCTCCTATGCCCAGCTTTGAGGGTTTGTGTGAACACAAACATTGGCTGATGATTGGCTGATCACCCCATAGCGATGATTTGATTGGCTGAGCAAAGTACATATTGAGGAAAAAAGTGAGTGCAGAAAAGTGAAGACGCCAAAAGTGATTGGCCGGAATTACATTTGTGATGATTTCATTGGCTGAACTCAGAATGTGATGTATGATGATAAGATGATTTTTCTTTTTTGCCTCTACAACATGTTTTCAGCTTGCTTTTCCACACACATGTTCCCCCTAGAATAGGCTAGGGATGCTAGGGATCAAGTTAAACCTGGCGAATACAGGAATCGGATGTAGGCCTACATGATTGACACATGATAATTTACATAATTTGTAAATTGTTATTAATGCTGGTGGGGAAGGAAACATTTTTTAATCACCAGCCATTGTGTTTGATGTACGGTATTATAAAATTCCCCCCATCCTCCCAGTTTATATTCAGAAATGAAATGGCAAACGATTGTTTACTTGCCAAAATGGCTGGAAAGAAAGATTTACCAGTCTCTGACAGAATATATCAATGTATGTTTGCCATTGTTTGGAGACTAGTTCCTTCCCTGCATGAGCGCAGGGACGCCAGCATTCTCCAATCTCATCAAAGTAGACATTTTGCCTACGAGAGCGAGAGCGTCCAAGCTAATCTTCCTTTCATAATTCAAATGTCACTAACGGTATGATGTAATGAGGCGGTTTGAATGTTGATGGCGCGACATCTTAAAACCTTCGCCACTGTTATAGCTTTGGTAGAGAGAGCTGCCCGTTGCTCCCTCGTTGTCACGAAGAAAAGAAAATCTACTTTTTATGGCGGGTTTCCTGTCTTTGAAATTTTGAAATTAATCCGAAGACTCGGCCAGCTGCCGTCAAAGGCACAGGAAAAGCAATGATGCTGTCTTTTCCCAGGATGCCTTTGACAACGTCTCGCCCATGCAGGAAAACTGCCCGAGATGATGATAAAAAACCTTGAAAGAACACAAAGGCACAATGAGGCGAAGGAGGGCGCAGCACCGGCGGCTGTCTTGAGGCCGACAGAGGAGAGAGCAGGCCTCGCCATACAGCCCTGCGCCACTCCAGTCCTGAGCGAATGCTAATGAGATTGTTCTGATCCCTCCCTCGCTTCCCATGTTTTCAACACCTTCAAGGACCACATGGCGCTAGCAGCATAAAGACAACTAAATGAGAAATCCCAACGTTTTTTTCCGCCGCCGCCCAGGGGCCTCTTCGCTTCTCAACCTGGCCGTCCATTCAATACCCCCCCCCCCCCCCCCCTTCCAAAAAGAAAAGATAAGAAAGAAACAGTGCAACAGGGGGTATGGATGAGTAAACTTTTCAGGGAAATGGCATATTTGCGGGGATCTGGAGTAATAATCAATTTATGGCTGTAGAGGTGGTGGTGAGGCCTCTCTTTCGCCTGATGAAGAATCGTAAAGGTTTGAGAGTTGAAAAGGTGGGAGAGGGGGGGTTTGGTAGAGAAAGAGATGAGGGAGATGCTCAAATTTTGAGGGTGTTTCTCCCAAACCGCTGTAATAAGATCACTAACATCTTGAGTCGGCCTCCGCTATAGTGTTCAAACAACAGGCTCTGAGATGAAAGGTGAATGGGCCTTGGTTCCCGCTGTCTGGTTTAGAAGCGCTTTAATAGCACGGAGCCCTGTGAAAGGGTCCTGGGCAGTAGCTCATATTAGCGCCGAAGCACACTGCTTAATAGGATGATGCCTTTTGGCTTTTGTCATGAGATTATTAAGGGCTCTGTTGTCACCAGCTCCTGTTGAGCGCAAAGGCTGTAGAATCCTCTCCTGCATGTATTGTCTGGGTTTATGTGTTTGAGAAAAGA
This sequence comes from Protomyctophum parallelum, assembly GCF_964188405.1. Classification (NCBI taxonomy): domain Eukaryota; kingdom Metazoa; phylum Chordata; class Actinopteri; order Myctophiformes; family Myctophidae; genus Protomyctophum; species Protomyctophum parallelum. The sequence continues at coordinate 32,644,147 of NC_139702.1, read as the reverse complement.
GGGGTCTTTTGATGAAAAACACCTCTCAGGGCTCTGTCAGGTGAGCTCTGCCTTGTGGTCTCACATTTACGCGCCCTTCAAAATATGTCAAGTGCTTTGTTTTCCACTAAAGGCCCTTGAGTCTGTCATCGTGTTTTGACAAAGCGGAAAGCTGTAGGGAGCAGATGAAAGATGAAACTAAGCGTCAGTGGTCCTTCAATAAAGAAAATATGTATTATTGTCATCAATTTACTGTCTTGATGTCTTGTGTGTGCATATACACATAACAGTAGTTGAGTGTAATAGAGACAGATAGCAGAGTCATGGATTATATTTGTACTCTTGTGGCTTCAATATAGATTGGTACAGAGCCGTATTCTCCGTTTCAGTCTGGTTACGGGTTCAGATCAGCAAGTCTTTAGTATCCACACACACAGGCAACTAAAATCAAGATTTAACCGCTAAGTGCAAATTTTCAAGCAGAAGCATCTGTGAAAAGACCAAAAAATTTGCTCTTTTTAGAAAGAGATTGTGTGGCAATTGATGTAATTTACCACAGAGGGAAGGTAATTGAAGAGAACTGGGATGAATGTTAGCCAGATTGACATTAAACAGAGAATGCACTATGTCCATTTTGCAATCAATGACGGTCCTTTCAATCACGAGAGCTTTATACTCAGGATTAGTTTTGGTGACTTAAGAAGCGAGACTACCTCTGTACCCCTACCATCTGCACCCCCCCCCCCCCAAACTCTCCCTTAACAAGACTGCTCCAAAGCGCAGGCCCACTCCAAGTAATTAAATCAATCCTTTGTGCCTCCCAATATTCCCCTTCAGTGGGTGACTGCCCAAGATCTGATTATGGCTCTTCATGCATATTCAGGGTGAAGCTGCAACTTGTCTACAAACAACCTCTTACTTTTCATATTCACATTGTAAGCAACTAATAAGTCACAGATCCCCCCCCGCCCCCTATTTCGCTCTTGAATGTCAAAAAGTCATAGTTTGTTTCCTCCTAGATTTCAACTGTGAAACTGTGAACTGGTCACTCACTATTCAGAGAGGCTATATGTTTAAGGAAAACGATAGATGAGGAGAAGTTAGGGTCGGAGTCCGACAGACAAATTGGATTAGTGAGTATTGGATTAAAGGGAAAACGGGGGATAACAAACAAGTAAAGCTGCCTGTGATCACAGGGTTTAATATATTTCTTTTTCCTCTCCGATCCCTTTCTTCTCTCCCTCCCCCCTTTTCTCTTTCTTTCTTTTGGCTTAAGACAGACTTATTAAAACCCAGGATTAATTTGTAATGCTTCCTTAACCCTCCGGGTCAACTTGAAGATTTGTTATCTAAAGCAAACAGGAAAAAATTGTGCTATAACAACGGGACGAGTGCTTTAAGTCCATGTCTGCGAGGCTTTGGTGAGATTTTACATTTGTAGGAAGGTGTTATCCCCATTATTTATTTGGGCAAGGCAAGTTTAACCTTGCAGGATGTTGAGGGTAAAGGCATCATCTGTTACTGCATCTTTGTAGTGAGTTATGCAGTTATCATCAACGAACCAGCAATGAAAATGGAAGCTGTCTGTTTCCATATGCCTATAAAGACAAAAACATGCTTCATGTGTGCTAAAACTATGCATGGCAAATTGATACTAAGTTTTCAATAACAAATAAAAATCTAAACAAAAGAAAATCTGCCCTCCTGTTCTTTGAATCAGAAGGTGTCCTCATTTAATCAGCGGTTGATGAGAACTAATAGTATTGAAAACGTGGCCCACTCTCATTAGCCTTATCTGTTAAACGTAGCGCTACCTAAGATTGTAATCTTAATCTTATTTGGTTATTGAGGTTTGGATCTCTCTGGTACACACAAAGAGCTTTGGAGGAACAAATCCGGTGCCTCCACAAAATCAGTGACTCATTTGCTCTGATCGGCAGTTGGGCCTGTTCCATGGAGGGTCATAGTTCAAGGGCCAAACCAGCCTGTTTGGTTTTAGAGTGAAATGGCAGGAATCTCTTCTCATTTCTTTAAAGCTTTCTACATTTACTTTTCCCAGCACTGAGATTATTCTTGGTGCACAGGAATATTTGCTTCACATTGATTGTCTAGATGCAGTGATTGTGGCCCTTTCACACATTTATACTCATTGCTGCTGGTAATGATGGCTATATCTAAATTAAATATATTCATATCAGTGTTTATTTATGAAATGCATCTATTCTGGAAATTAAAGGCATCATGTTATTGTAGAACATATCACTGCTAGCAGAGCATCCTCCAACAAAATGCTGATGACTGCAGACTGTGCAGAGACAACACTCCATTTGCAAAAACCTGACCTTGGTCAATGACAGGTCACTCATATTTTATGACAACATGGTACTTGGACAACAACGGTATTAAACATTGCCTTTTAATTTACATTGCATAACAATAATGCAAAAATCTTCATGATTTTCAGCATTCTGTGACAACATTCAGACAATCTCATATATCCACTAATTTCATTAACATTAACCACAAAAAAAATTGATTTGTTGCTTTTTATGAAGAAAAAAAAAAGTCCACAGATTATCACATTCTTTAAAATATTCCAGTTTTGTAATTTAAGGAATAACAATGACTCATGACTTCAATATTCTTTAAATCATTTTTTATCCCACGATTTTGCAACCCATTTTTTCACCTAGTCTCAATTATATAATGTGCGCTACACTTCCTCTGCCAACCTGGGGGGGCAGCGGACTGACCTCATGCTTCCTTCTATGCATGAGGAGTCCAAGCTGCTTATTTTCACCTGACGGGAAAGTTTCCCCAGCCGGCCGTAGCGTGTGGAAGGAACACGTTATTCCGATCAGTTCCTTTCCCCTCCATCAGGCGCCCCGGCTGTCCAGGTCGAGGTAGTTTAGAGACCAGGATTACTGCATGTTTTTGTGAGGGTACCTACCCTATGGGACACGGGGAGAACATGCAAACTCCACACAGAAAGGCCCTTTCGCCAACTCCGCCTCGGGTATGGGTACTGATGACGCGCCCCCAGCGCCCACAGCATCCCCCAGTGGGAATCGAACCCAGGACCTTCTAGCTGTGAGGCGACAGCACTACCAACTGTGCCAAGGAATTCAGAAATGAGTTTTACTTTTAAATCAGCAATCGTCTTGTCAGCAAACACTTCTGTCTACTGTCTTTTAGTTCTGCATGCAGGCGTCCTGACACTTAATCATTGCAAGTCCTCTGTACAGAGAACTCCATGTGTGTCCTACATGGTCATGGAGGCTATATGAAGTTGTACCTGCTTGTCCGTGTTGTAATATAATCTTTGGGCCCGACAAAGAGATTCCTACATCTGACTACTGCCATGGGTATTGTCTTCAGTTACTTTGCATGTGTCTGTTTAATGGACATTTGGCAAATAGCCCAGTGCTGTCGATCACTGGGCTGGAGACCAAATCTTCTTTCACATTCCATGCTTGTAGTCAAATTTCTTCACATGTATAACGTTTCTTCTGTATATTTCTGTGCAAAAGCATATGTTTGTAGTAGTTGTGCTACTATATTGAATTTCACCTTCCCATGCACATAGCATTTTAAAGTCTTTGAATCTTGTTGGCGTCACAACACTTTGTTCTGTAAAAACAGTTCTGTAGCAGAAAAGGTTTTTGCAATGAATTTTGCCTTTGTTTCTGAAATGTGTTTCTTGATGACCTAAATCTATACATAGTTCCATTATGTGGTTGGGGACAAACATCTTCTGTGAACAATTATGAAAAAAACAAAAAAACAAAACATACATTTTGCATTTGCATGCATGAGTATTTTTTAGCTTTGTCATCCCAATTAGGGCGCCCTCACTCCTGGCAGTATTCATATGAATTGAAATAATTTACAACCTCCAAATGTGTTATTGTCATTGAGCTGAATTGAATTTCAGTGTGAGTTTAAGAGTATGCTCATGTTGAGAAACAGAGTGAGTCATCAGCTAAAATGAATTAATTAGCACTGTTTTATCCCGCCAGAAAAACTGTGATCAATTTCTTACTCGTCCAATTTCAATTGGTAATCCTTCACAAATTGCCCTCCGCTGTAGTTTGTGTATCAGCTATTTGCAGTGGATTAATGTGAGTCACTGGTGGCAAGTGTTCAAATCAATGTTTATTAATGGTTTCTTTAAGTGTTTAAAGATTAAGTCATTAACATATTGATGAACTTTTCTACGTTGCCCAGGGAGAGAAAGGAGCCACTACTGTGCTGCTGCGGTGCTGAACTGAAGCCAGATTCAACAAGAGGCTGTAGAAACAAAGAATTTGAATGTCTGAAAGGTGTTCTGATGCATAAGCTCCTCAGCGTATTAACCACTATTCTGGGGTGAACATTAGGCAAAAATAGCTGATCTCACAAGCTTGTAGATTGTCTATTTTCAGTGAAGAGATTTGTTGTAGAGGGACAATAAGGAGGGGTCCAGCATAGACCCCCTGAGGGTCTCCGGTTAACAAAGTAAATGATATAGGGGTTAAGTAGTTAATGCCCAATATCATCCAATCCATTACAGCACTGAGTGAAGTCTTGTGGTACTGCCAATAAAGCATGCCAGCCCAAATCATCCCAAGCTATCGTTTTGTTTCGTTATGGGGAAAGACAGACATATCTCTGCCTGGAATCTAACTGAGAAATTCAAATTATTACACCACCTAGAATCCCTAAGGAAACATAACGCCAGAGTTGCTGTGTTCCCCTCAGAATGCAGAGCCAGAGAACAGTGAGTCAACTTAGATTGATTTTACCATTCAGTGGCGACCTGCCACAACCCTTTGGCTTACCATGGTAATTCCCTCTCATACCTGATAAGCTACCTGATCCATAATAAATCAATTCTAATTAGGTTTTGGGGGGGTTGGACTTGGCTTAGGGGACTCTACGTTGTTCACCCCCGCTCTGCCCATCATCCTTTAGTTGTTTTTTTCTGCCGCAAGTCATCTGCACACCTGATATCAGTTAATCTGATTATTAAGCGAGGATTATTGATGGAGGGTAAATGGCTGTATTTGGCGCTGCCTCTTGTATCAAGGACACAGTAGTTTGTTTGTGGTTTGTTGTTTTTGTTTTCTGTTTCTGTCATCTAATAGAGGACACCCCTTCTCTCAGTCCAACTGAGTAAAGATGTGGAATATAAAAGGTATTTGAGATCAGTTATCAGGTATCAGTTAGCATTCTATGCTTCCATTTCAGGTGCTATGCATTAGATATTATCTATCATGTGTGTTTTGAAGGCTGGTGTTGGGCAGGTATACTGTTCGTCTGACAGGCATGTGGAGGTGCGTGCTGATCTTGGTAACTGCAAGGTCATAGGTTTAAGTCCAAGCAATGGCCGGGTTGGGGTTCTGAGAAAAAAACAAATCTTTTATTGAATCTTTTGACCCCAAATCTCCAGTCTGCTCTGTGTTTCCTTCAACATTTCTGTTGAAGGCAATATAGGATGAAATAGTATTGTCACCATGAGCTGTGTACAGTAGAAATGAGCGAAACAGTTTAACACAAAATATTCGCTCCTAGGCCCTAGCAGTGTGACACCGAAAAGCATTTTGAACTTGTTAACGATTCAACACGCTGCTAACGGAAGAGTTATATTCAGTTGCTTGCTTGAGTCTTGCATTGAAAATAACCGATCTGCTGTTTTTGCGGTGCACGACACTGCATGCAACGTAGTACATCAAGCTCTTAAACACGGAACAGTCTCCTCCCCCTCAGCACGGCCTTTGGCTGAGGAGAAACCTGGGCAAACTTGTGCTGTGATTTCTCAGTAACAATGCGCTATGCCGTACCTCATCCCTCCCATTGATTTCTCCACCATTTATTTCTGTTTTGGTTCATGCTCCGTGTTTGAAAGTTGATGCCCCTCTCTAAAAGGGGGGTTCATGCATAGACTCTGCTACTTTTGTAGTCTGTGGCGGTTTCATATGATAAGCTTTTTTTAGACGTTCAGAATCAATATGTAATCCTGTGCAGGGGCTTATCCCTGGGACTATGCCATTTGTGAGGCTCTTTGAGCTTTGTTACAGGTCTTCTGGCAGCTCTATGCCACAGATTGATTAGGTGCAGTGCCAGAATCCTATCAAATGGCCAGCTCTGTTGATGGTGCAAACTCTCTCAGAGCCTCTAGTTGACTGGAACTGGAGATAAGGTCGGATGGCAATTCCCGTTTGCACTGTCTGGTTGGAGAAAGATGCAAGAGTATCCGCCGCAAAGGGACGGACTTGTTTTGCCCGAGCTCCATTTTTATATTCTATTTTCCAGTGTTTTGTATATGCAGATTAAGAACTATTTACAGTATGATGTACAGCTACTGTACATATAGCAAAATAAGAAGAAGGTACTGCACATGAACATTTATAGACAGTGATATGACATTGGAGGAACAATAGAAGATGCTTAAGTTTATAGCTGACCAACACTGTCAGCAACCGATGCTATAAACTAAGGTTGCATGCTGGTATTGCATGCAGTAAATAGCAGATATACAAGCTTGTAGATCTGCTGTTTACTGAGCACGACAGAAATGAGGCTAAAGCAGTGAAATGTGCCCCAGAGTCAGTGTATTGTGACATCACAGTAATTCTGGGACTATGAAATTGCTAACCTCCCGTGTCAGCTGAACCCTCGCAGAACATCACGTTTTAAATGTCTCTACTCTACCCCCATAAACACTTAGCCTACTGCGCTGAATATTCTTCGCTGTGCCGAACGGCCGAATGGTCTTCTACAGCCATTCTCCTGAAGGGTTAATTCTTTATCGGCTGCGATATTTTCATTTCTTTTCTTTTCCTTTCCTTTTCTCCTTTTTCCTCCCGTACAGGCAGGGTCACGGGGAACTGAATCTGTGCATTCTTGTGTGTCTTGCCAACGCTCACATGGTTACCACCGGTACGCATTGTTAGGGATATCTGAATGAACACTAGCCATGCAAGTTTTAACGTGATTGCCTGAGGGCAGTAGAGTGAAAGAGCGAGGAGCACAGAGAGAGAGAGAGAGAGAGAGAGAGAGAGAGAGAGAGAGAGAGAGAGAAGCATAATCCTAAAAGGATTGGAAGTCTCCTTATTCTCTGCTCATGCCCCCCCAGACCATTCCCTGTTCCTTCCCGCAACACACACACGCTCGCAAATACACACGCGCGCACACGCACGCACGCACGCACACACACCTCTCTCTATGTGTGTGGGGTGCTGGGTATTGGAGGGGTGTGTGTGGTGGTCGGGGTCAGTTGGTTTTGTGGCTCTGGTGTCTGATTTCTCCCTCCTGTTCCTCATTTGTTCAGCCCGATCTCTCATCATCACCCCCCCATTGTTTGCCTTCCTAATGAGAGGGGCGGGACCATCGGGACTGTGACGGACAGCTACATGCTTCTCCCTTGCTTCTCGCTCTCTCTTTCTCTCTCTCTCAGTCTCTCTCTCTCTATCTCTATCTACCTCTATCTATCTCTCTCACAATTCTTTTCAATTCAAAGGAGCTTTATTGACATGAGAAAACATAACTAACATAACTTTACATTGCCAAAGCAAATGTCCTTCCTCTTCTCTCCTCCCATCATCACTTCACTTTGCATCAGAGCAAACCCTATATATATTTGTCCACGCCTCACGGACCCCCCCCCCCCCCCATCTGAGAATGTTTTGTGCCAGGGACCCCCAGAAGAGAAGATGTGAGCTTGTATATCATTTTTAAGTAACCACAATAACACATTTAGCTGGGGATACCCTGGAACCCCTCCAAGGATCCCCATGGGGTAACCGGACCCCACTTTGAGAACAACTGATTTATGACACCCGAGGAGATCGGACAGAAATAGGAAATTAATGGATTAATGAATAAATAAATAACAGTAATAATAATGACACTAATAACAATGAGTTTGCTATTTACAACAAAGTAGAAATGATTCGTTGCCACAATATATATATAGGTCCTTGGCACGAAAACGTTTGAGAACTGCCCTAACCCTAAACACCTGTCATTGTTGTTATTATTACCATTATTATTATTTCTGTTATTTATTTATTTATTCAATCGTTGATTTCCTATTTCTGTCCCATCTCCTCGGGTGTCATAAATCACAGCCACAGTACATTAGTCATGCCAGCTTGACACTTGACACAGAATTGAATCCCACACGGCAGCAGCTCTCGTGCCGTTCGTCAACTGTACCAACAAAGCTAATCCTGAATTTCCCATGGTATGTTAGGCAAAGATACCGAGTTGAAGATCTATCATTAATGTGTGTGTTGTGCTCAGGGCTGTTTGAACAGACACACACATGCGCGCACGCACGCATGCGCACGCACGCACGCACACACACACACACACACACACACACACACACACACACACACACACACACACACACACACACACACAGAGACCTTCCCTTTCTCTCATTACAATATACTGTACACTTATTTTCCCTATGTTTTATACTGTATGTACCAGTCCACTCCATAACAAATATAAATATACCTGTCTCTCTTTAGTTAATTGGGTTTTCTTTCTTTCTTTCTTTCTTTCTTTCTTTCTTTCTTTCTTTCTTTCTTTCTTTCTTTCTTTCTTTCTTTCTTTCTTTCTTTCTTTCTTTCTTTCTTTCTGTGCCTGGACAGGTCCAGTAGATGACTGTCTGTTATCTGCTCTGTGGGTTTTGGTCTGTGTCTCTGGTAAGGTAAGTTCATAATTACACAGTTGTTGAATGCAGAAAGAATGTGGCACCAGGTCAAGTGACTACACTCTTGACTCTATAAAATGTCAGCGTGGAGTGCGAGAGAGAGAGAGAGAGAGAGAGAGAGAGAGAGACTCCCTGGTCAGCCTTTAGTCATCATTTACTGTCTGTATAGTTAAAGCTTTCAAATGAAAAATAAATAGCACAGTGTTCATTTATCTCTGAGGAGACTCTTAAAGGTGCATTTGGGTCAATGTTTAGAGACCCTCAGATTTTACTTTGTAATATTTTGAACTACAGATGGACTGATATACTGTTGCTCCAAAACATGTACTGTAATGTTTCACATAAACTTTATAGCCTTAGTTTAAAAATGAAAAAAGCAAGTATATGTATATTCAGTCCAGCTGCACATATAGACTTACAGTACTGTGTATGTGGATATTTTGCTGTTTGATTTCTTTTTGTCCTTTTTCTCTTCCTGAAAAACAACAAAAACAATGGAGGTTGCACAAAAAGGAATTTCACCCTTAATTTTCTTTCCAAGTAAGCCTTGATCATGTGACAATTAAGTTGATTCTGATTCAGTATATGGAAAACTCTCATCGTTGTATAATGGTCACCAGATACACAGTTTAAGAGTTATAATACCAAGCACTATAGTATGTCGTTACTGCTGGACGGAAACATTGTATCTCCATATTATATAGTACATAAGTACATATATATATGTATTTTTTGTGAGTTTTTTTCATAAACTAATTCCCTATCTTATACTTTGTTGTATGACAAAAGCAGAGAAAATAGCAGATCTACAAGATCACAACGCATCGTGTGTGTGTGTGTGTGTGTGTGTGTGTGTGTGTGTGTGTGTGTGTGTGTGTGTGTGTGTGTGTGTGTGTGTGTGTGTGTGTGTGTGTGTGTGTGTGTGTGTGTGCACGCGCGTGCGTGTTTAATTATTATTATAACCAATGTAAAGTATTATGAAGTACGTAATAACTTGGATCTTTTGGGACATGGCTTTTTCTGCCTGACAGCAACAATATCCATTCTAGAGAAATAAGTTCAGCATTGAATGTGTCTAAAATAGTGGATGTCCAGTCTGGAGCTATTTTGAAAATTGTTGATAGTAAATATTCAATCAGTGTAACCTTTCGCAAACATATAGGATATGTTATTTTGGAATAGACTTCTGATGCGCTGCATTCACAATTCAAACATACGTTTATAGCATTATTTGTTTCTGCTGTTTTCTTGTTATGTTTTTGCTGCTAATCTTTTTAAGGACCGTGGCTGATCCTTAAAAAAACGTTGGGAATCAAACTCCTGATTGAAGTAAATAAAATATACTGTCTTCATCTATATATCCTCATGGATCTACCTTTGACTAATGTGTTCACAGCCTCTCGGACCAAACCAATCAATGCATCAACATTTTCTTTATATAGTATGACATATAATTTGGTGATGGTATATGTCATATAGCTTGATGAGCAGGCTAGGTCGCTGTCTGTGCATGTGACCACACAGTGCAGCGATGACACAGTCTCATGTGAATTCTGCTTTGCTCCAGACCTTGTACATATGTATAGGCCTAAACACTGTAAATTCCTGAGTGTTCATTTAACTCTGAAGTGTTAAATTAAAATTAAATTAAGCCATGAGTTTTTGGTCCATTTGGGTTCCAGACAGTTTCTGAGTTCTGGCTAGAATATACACTGAGTTTTTTTTTACCAACTTAATATTACTTCTTTAACACATTAAAACCGGGGAAACATCTATGTCTTTTTAGATTTCTTTGGGCTTGAAAAAATTGCAGATATACTAGCTCATAGCATGTCACTTTGTGCCACACTATGAACTATATGAATATATATTTTTACATCTTAAACATCTTAAACTCAAATCTTTGCTTCTGGGTGTCCCATGGAACAATATATTTTCAGATGGCGATCTGTGGCCATTCTTACATGAAAAAAGTTTGATATAGCAACATATTTATTTATTTGTTTTCAGATTGTGCTTGGCACACTTATCTAAATGCAGTGCAATGCCTGCATCTTGTGCAGATATGTTACCTTGCAGGCCCATTGGGAGGTGCTCTGCCATAGATTACAGTAACCACTGGAGAGACAGCACACGTCTTCACACCCTATACCTGCCCTGTTGACCGTCTCACTGCTCTGCTCTTTTATAGACAAAGCAGGCACACGTGTTTCTGCACGCGGTTGAGGGTTCCAAATCTCTATATGCTCACACACTGGAGCAATGAGCATTATGAAAGTGTGTGTGTGTGTGTGTGTGTGTGTGTGTGTGTGTGTGTGTGTGTGTGTGTGTGTGTGTGTGTGTGTGTGTGTGTGTGTGTGTGTGTGTGTGTGTGTGTGTGTGTGTGTGTGTGTGTGTGTGTGTGTGTGTGTGCGCGCGCGCGCCATTAATTCACACAGATCCATAGATAATTATTCCCACTATTAACTGGTAATAATTAAGGAGTTGATTTAATTATTTGCTATATGAAATCCTATATGTATACCTATGCTTTCTGAGCAGTGCTATATCAGATGTCACCTTGTAGCCTACATTTGTGACATTTGATATAGCATGAAGTTTAAGCCCTTTGTATTATTAAACAAACAGAGGTTGTGTTATAGGCCTATATATATATATATATATATATATATATACCAGCCGAAATCAATAACTTAAACTATAATCATCACAGTCATCATCATCCTTATACTTCAATAAACTCATGGTTTGCATAATTGGTTTCAATCGACCAGGTCGATTGAAACCAATTATGCAAAAATTTAAAGTTTATTTAAGAGCTATATGAGTCGATTCGAGATTCGACCATTAACGACTTAACGACCCACAATGTCTAATGTGGCTGCAGCGCCATGTAGCGCGTGTGTGTTGAATGCATGGTAGGCCTATATTCAAATCTCTGTCCTCTCTCCTTGTTTAGTGCAGGCCTATACTCCCACTGCGCTGGTACTGCCTGCATGCCTGCCCGGCCTAGCTACTTTAGCTGTGTCAGCTCAGCTGAAATGCAGGCCTGCCCTGAATACATTTGGAGACCTATATGTTTTATATATACCCTCATTTATATATACCCTCATGGCCTCATCGTATAGGTCTACGCTGTAACACTGCAAAGATGTCCAACAAGTGAAACGCAAGTAGGCCTATGCTATTTGGGCAACGGGCATACGTTAGGCTGCACATATAAATGTTGAGGAAGAATATAGCCTAAAAATCACACACGTGTGAACTGAGTGGTGCAATTCCCCCCCCCTCCCCCCCCTCTCTCTCTCTCTCTCTCTCTCTCTCTCTCTCATTAGAGTCACTACCCCTCTCACTGTTTCTGGCGCCCCCTACTGCTATTATTAAGTCACATACTCGTGCTTACACAGACAGACACACACACACACACACAAACAAACAAACAGACAGACACACAAACAAACAAACAGGTACGAGGACATTGCAAGCTGGTTGTAGGAGTGGTTTGCACCACTCAAAAATAGTGTGTGTGTGTGTGTGTGTGTGTGTGTGTGTGTGTGTGTGTGTGTGTGTGTGTGTGTGTGTGTGTGTGTGTGTGTGTGTGTGTGTGTGTGTGTGTGTGTGTGTGTGTGTGTGTGTGTATATATATATATATATATATATATATATATATATATATATATATATATAATGGCACAGCTATCCAAATATTGACATTCGAACAGTTTGGACAAATATTTCATGCCAGACAAGTAGAGACCAAACACCACCTTACCTGTGAATAAGAGCGATGGAAAATCCACATGGACCCTCACCCTGCAACACCAGCATGAGGGAAAGTCAATCGATCCCTTTTTTTACGGCAGAGAAAATGTTCAGCTGCAGACGCCGTTTCATTCAGGGTTAAGACAGGTCCTCCTCATCCATGCATGGGCCCCTGCCAAGGGGTGTTGCGTATATATACCTGCGCCTGTAGCCCGCTGAGCATGTCCCCATGTGATGTCCTAAAATAGTCTGCTGTGTACAGGTATTACATTACGAATTTTACAGAGCCTCCTGGACTGGTTCTGTTTCCCGAAAAATGGAAAGAGCGCCGACTGTGCTGCACGGTTTTCTAACAACTTGGGGATTTTATGCATCATCGTTTTAATAAGCACCGCCGCCAACATCCATCCGCGACCCTCTCCTCTCCAATCCTTGCCTGTGAGAGACGCAAAAAAACGTACACCCCCACCTCCTCTTTAGACTCGCTGATCCCTGCTGGATTTACGGGCTTAGTATTAAGAAAATTCTACTGCAATTTGGGATTAGACCCAATATCCTCACAACAATGACTCCGCCGTTAATATCTTGATGGCATACTTGTGATCAATCGCTCTGAAGCTGAGGCTAGCCTATGGGCCTAAAAAAAAAAGGGGGGGGGGGGGGGAATAATTGTGGTTTTAATGTTTTCATGTCACACTCAGAAGTGGCGCATGACCCTCATGTGCACTTGTCAGTGAGCAAAATGAACTGCAGCAATCAGACTTTATTTTTTCGGATTCGTTTAATATAGTAAGAGAAAACGTTCATTAATATTAAATTAATTTCGATACGAGCATTTTTATATCCAATGTTTGTATTATTTTGGTTATGCCTAATTATTAGACAAAATATGTTTTATAGTTTGTGTGCGTTTATGAGTCAAATGCTTCTTGACAGTAGCCTATAGTAATTGACGAAACCATTCCTCACTCGGGAGGCCCAGAGAGAACAGGTCGTTTACAGACTCGCCATGGAAATTGATTATGGTATATGACTATACAAGATTTTCCACATTAATATTCATGTCGATGATGCTGAAAAGTGTCTTCATCAGACAGTTGGAGGCCAAGTATTCTGCTACGAACAGTAGCCTATATCTCAAATTGGTATATGTAAATAGAATAAACCAAAGCCATGCCACAATGTTGCTGGCAACTAAAAATACATAACTATTTCTTGGGCTCTCTTAAGCTATAATATATAGAATAGCAGGCTAACTCTTCTGAACCAGCATAATGGAAATGCTTATATATAGGTTATCGTGTAAGCCTGCATGTTTTTGCAATTTTCATAATCATGTTTTGTTTATTTCACTGCATAGGCAATTTCTCATATAGTCATAGGCCGATATGTTTTGTTTTGTTTTGTTTCCAATGATATACAGCAATAATGACATTGAAAACTATTATATTTTTCTATACATATTTTAGGCCTATATCATAAAATAGCCTATATTTTTTCCCTTACCCAATTCTATTCAAACTTTAGACCAACTTTTTTCTCTGTTTTCTACAATTATGCGCTCACGTGGTCGAGATTTATTTTAGATTGTGCAAGGGGGCGTGGTCTTTGAGCAGCAGAGCTCCGAGCTCGTCGCTGATTGGTTGCCTCTGTCGCCTGTAAAGACTCCCAGCCTCTGGGATTGGATGGAGTGGGCGGTTCTCGCCGTATTTTTACGTTCATAGAAGGACTGGGTCAGGACAGGGTGATCAATCTCAATCCGTCAACATTGGCAATCATTTTAGCAGTGTGAGTGCAGGACGCGAAACAAGAAATACGGTTGATTCCCCCCCTCCTCCCATATTGAAATGTGCTTTTATTATTATGCTCCATTACATTAGTCTCTAAAGTATAGGACAGCGGTGGTGAGCCCAGGAAGGATATTCGGGGCATGCTTGCATAACTTCTGGTCAGTTTTTTTGAGTGAGCGCGCACCTTTTTCGGCTGCGCACCTTTGGCTACTATTGCTTTCTAAGAGGAACTCTCGTCCATGTGGATATATATATTTATGATACGCTGTCTGGATCGATTCTATAAAGTGGAAGAAAGGGGATCCTTTAAACAAGGTGAGTCTGCAAGCTTTCCCTCATTTTTCCTCCTATTTAGGTCAACTCGACGTATGTGTTATTGACACCATAGAATTGACACCAATGAACTGTATATGACATTGTATTGCTTGTGATTGTGACGTTATTATTCAATTATTTGGTCCTATAGCGGCCTATACATTTTTCACAGTCTAAATTGAATAATTAAAAATAATAGATAAGACGTTATTTTTGTTTTGCAAACATTACGACTACTCATTTACACATTCACAAAGGAGATTACAAATAGGCCTAGGCATAATCTTTTATTAGACTACTGTCAATTGAAATCTCCCTTTTTGTGTTATTATCAAGTTATAACTTAAACTTTCCGGGCCGTTTCCTCGGATTCAAAGTGTTACTTGCAGTCCCATCTATCGCTCTGCTAAAACCAGATAAACAAACGCAATGTTTGGGGCTGAACCTGTTTCGCCGATAAGACTCCGCATCGCTAATTGTCGCCCTGTGGGTTTAAAAATCTGAATTGTATAGGCTAATAATGCACTTAATTTGCACTATTTCAACCATTTACATGATGCGCCTAAACTACTTCCCGTGGTTATGGAAATCGTTGAGCATTTAGCCCTAAGGATTTACGCCTCAGTAAAAACAAACTAGCCGGCCCCATGTCCACAGCATGGGCCCAAGTATAGGACTATTGAAAGGTGTGGCAGTATGTTACCAGTAAATTAAGTGAATAACCAATTATGTTTTTGTTTAAACTCTCACTATTTACCTGTCAAAAGACCCTCGTTGGCATATGTAAATGCTTATCCAATTAAAGACATTGTCTCACACCTCGATTTGGAAATTGCATGTGATTGGAAACATCTACAGTATTTACAAACAAATACCTGATTTAAAATTGTAGTAGTGTTAGCTCAAAAGGGGCCTATACGGTTGATTAGCCCAATAATATAACGCCGGTAATTATACAATTAGCCCGTTTGCAACATTAGCATTTTTGCCTTTACTTCATTGAAATGACTATAGTGCAGGTTTCACTTTAAAGGCATAAAGTATATAGCTCACACCTTGATTTCATTCTTGTATTGATATATAGGCCTAAGTGTAAACATTAATGGCAGGCCCAATATAATCGGTTTTAGCCTAACATAGGCTACATGTAAATGCCTTCTACGAAGTTCCATAAATGGAATTAAACTAACCCTTAGTTTAAGTGACATATGGTTGTAGGCTACATTGGCCATTTTAATTAAGATAACAATATACCATAGAACGGACATGGCCTGTCACACTGACTAAATTAAATCCACTTCACTGTGTAGTCAACATTAAGGAAATTCATTTGATCAAAGCAACGACTTCATTTACATTGCCAAAGCAAGTGTCAAAATATAATAAAAATCGGCTAATGTCAAATGGCGTTAATCACGTCTGATGACAGACTTCACACGTGATTATTTCATTACTGTAGTGATGGCTGATTGCTGCCTGGGCTTATAATTGGATATCGTTTAACCACGTTAACGCATCATCAGACTTGGGGATTTGGTAAATTGTTGGGTTTTTCCAAACTTGATTTTGCGCGCTATGACTATGAGTGAGTCTTGTGAGCATCATGGAAAGTTGACGAGAAATTCGAGGCTGTGCATGGTATCAGCTTGAAATTAAAGTCGACATTTTAGGGCATTATTTTGTCCACACAAAGGCCAAAAATGTTAGGCAAATACGTCTCGATTTAAACAAATAAAGTTTTGCTCACTTCGCTGTATTCCTATGTCTCCATTGCGCTGTTTATAGGCCTAACACCCGATCGATTATAATGTTTCATATAGAAGCTATAGAACTATATGAGCGAGCTTTTTCTAGTTTTCAAATCTATGGCAACATATAGGCGACGAGGGGCGGGGGTCGATCAGGCTATTTCTAGGCCTGATTGCTTTTAGACAATGTTTTGTTTTTTATTGCCATGCAATTGAGTGACCAATTTTCCTTGTTCTCTTTCACACAAAGGAGCCTCTTGGAGTCAAGATTTGAACACCTGGAGAATCCCACTTTTTCAATAAAAGTCGGTCTCCTGCGTCCGTTTCTAGCATGATGTCATACCTCAAACAGGGCCCGTACGGGATGAACGGCCTGGGTCTGAGCGGCACCGCTATGGACCTGCTGCATCCATCCGTGGGATATCCTGGTACGTGGCCTGGTACGGTAGCCACACGTGTACAAACCTTTCACAAAAATACCCATAATAATAGCCTACAAAATATATGCTTTTTAAAATGATATGCAATCATGTGTTTAATGTATGTAGGCCTATGTAATGGCTTCTTTAATAAATCATCAGTTGGTAGCCTATTTTGTTTAGGTTTATGCTAATAACAATTTGTTATTGTGTTTTTAGGTAATCCTCGGAAACAACGGCGAGAGAGAACGACGTTCACCCGGACGCAGCTGGACATTTTGGAATCTCTGTTTGGCAAAACACGATACCCCGATATTTTTATGAGGGAAGAAGTGGCGCTGAAAATAAATCTACCTGAGTCAAGAGTGCAGGTTTGTACCCTATACACAAATTAAACAATATAAATTGGGTTATTTCCACAATTACCACAGGCTTATAATGCACGTTTAAAGGTAAAAAAAATCACACCCGTGTGAAGTGAGGGGCGCTAATATATTAAAGTCTATAACTCATGTTGATTATAGGTGATGTAAAACAAACGGTGCCAACACAAACATTAAATGCCACTAACAATAAAGAGACGTAATGAGGGACAATATGTGCAATGTTTAAAACAAACATTCAACTAAAAACAAACATTAAACCTGTATATAGGAGGGGCTCAAAAATATAGCATATCCTACTCTTACGAAATTAGCATAAGCAAATTTCCTTTAAAAAGAGGCTATAGCTAATGGATCCATTATCCTTTTTGTTAGTGAACATGAGGTGAGCTGTTGTTGACCGCAGGCACTCAGAAATGTTGAATAATTAGATACACCCCCTCCAAAAAAAATAAACAAATAAAGCTGCTATAATAATAATACCAATAATAATAATAACAATAATAATATTAACAGTAATAATAATAAAGATGGCGTTTGGAATCAGTTTTGGGGAGTTTTTATGAAGTATGCATGAATTTCCTGAACTGTGGACTTCTGGTAAAAGGAAGAATTTACCTCAGTTCTCCCCATAAGGAGTGTCTTTTGATCTCTTTTGAAATGGGCGTGAGAGTCTTTACATAACCAGCTTTAGTGGCTCTCATGGGCTTACTGCAATTATGGCTGCTCCCTCTAGAGTTTCTGCTGATTCTGTCCAGCAATGTGAGCACTAGGCTAAGATGTGAAATGCTGAACAGTGACTAGGCCTAAATTGGCTCACTGAGTTAAGGGTGGGAATACGCTGTAGTAGCTTGTCCTCAAAGGCTCAGCTGACCTTAACCCAGCTGTCTTGCTACATCGTTTCATCATTTTAAACTTTATGAATCCATGAAAACTTAGTTTGGTCAGGAACACCCATGCCTCAAATGAACACACATTCACACCTGGAACTTGTTTTTACAAAGATTTTCTTTCATCAGACAGAACAATTGAAGATTAATATAATATCCCTGCAGAGATATTAATCGTAAGTTGTTGAATTTTGACTGACATCAACATTGAACTGAACCCTTTCCCTCTCCCTCATTCCTCAGGTTTGGTTCAAGAACCGTCGTGCCAAATGTCGACAGCAGGCACAGAGTGGGAACAACGCCAAGGCCCGTCCGGCGAAGAAGAAATCCTCCCCGACCAGAGAGAGCACAGGGTCAGAGAGCAGCGGCCAGTTCACCCCGCCGGCAGTGTCCAGTGCCGGCTCTTCCTCCTCCTCCTCGTCTTCAGCTTCCTCCGTCTCCAACTCGGCCGGCCACGGCGGGGGTCCGGGGGTCCTGAGCAGCACTTCTACCTCCGGCACTGCCCCCGTGTCGTCCATCTGGAGCCCCGCGCCCATCTCCCCGGCGCCGGCGCCGGCCACGCTGCCTGACCCGGCCGCCCCGACCAGTGCCTCCTGCATGCAGAGGTCTGCGTCCACGACGAGCGGAGGAACGGCCTCGTACCCGGTCCCTTACGGCCAGACAGCGGCGGCCGCCGCGTACGGCCAGGGTTACCCCAACTCGGGGTCAGGCTCCTACTTCGGAGGCGTGGAATGCAGCTCCTACCTGGCCCCCATGCACTCGCATCACCACCCGCACCACCCGCACCAGCTCAGCCCCATGGCGGGCTCCTCCATGTCTGGCCACCCGCACCACCACATTGCGCAGACCTCAGGGCACCACCACCACCACCATCACCCCCACCACCACCAGGCGTACAGTGCGCCCGGCCTGGCCTTCAACTCCACAGACTGTCTGGATTATAAAGAGCAGACGGCGGCCGCCGCCTCATGGAAACTGAACTTTAACACCTCAGACTGTTTGGACTACAAAGACCAGGCATCCTGGCGCTTCCAAGTCTTGTGACTCTTTTTTGTTTTTTGTTTTTTTTTGTTTCCCCCTCCTTCAAAGAAGTATTCTTTTTGTTGTATTATTTTATTTTTTTGAAGATCCTTTAAACTAATAGATAGTAGAGAGACATTTACCTATGAGATGTTTTAAGTTTATTTGTGAATAAATTGAGATAATGCACAGACTGTAAAAGCCTGAACGTCAGGCCTTGGATTTTGCTTTTTTGCCATTAGCAACGGATCAACTGCTGCGAAGCGAGTTTGAATTATGGAGTCATCAATGGAATATTCTTCAATCCATAAAAATGTTAAACTGTTAACTGACCACATCCCAATTTGGAAGGCCTTTACTATCCCAACTTACATTTGCAGTGGAACATGCCAGATTGAGTTATCTTTAGGTTGAGAATTAGTTCATTTTGAGTTAAGTTGGAGATGTTTTGTCAGGACAAAAATAACAAACATTTTGAAACAAAAATACGTCATAGAATTGGAAAATAGAAATTTGCGTTGACTTTATTATTTCTTCGTAAAGATTTGATGCTGCTATGATTTTCAGTTTAATTCACATGAATTTCCAACTTGAATATTGTTCAGAAACTCATTGTCCAGCCTGTGGTGTTGTATTTTGGAGATTAAATTGCAGCACTTGTTTATAAGGTGAAAGATTTTGGTATCGTTCTTTATGGAGAAAAAAAATGTGAATTAGACACGCAATGTCAGTATTCCATTGAAATTTGAAATGTACATGCGTGTCTTTATAATAAAGTTTTGTTAAAACATGGATATTCAGAGGAAAAGTTCATTATTGCTCAGATCCGTCATCCAGTGTAAATTCTTGATTCATCTTTCCAAAATAAGATATGCACCAGTTAATGGGTCATGCTGGCTCATGCAGCATTATTGATATAATTTTAAAATATATCACAGGAGTTTTCCAGGAGAGTAACTAACTGGACCTTTGGTTAGGCTATAATGGTCTGGATGATCAATATTTTAGAGATCTTAACCCATTAAAACTAGGCCAATTCTACAATGTTTCAATCAGTTACAATCTATCAGTAGTTCTCACTTTCAAGATTTTTCAAAAATGTTCAAAAATAGCAGATGTATACAAGTGACATGTTGTGAGCTTGTGTATCTCGCAGACGCTTTCCCGGTTTTAATGGCTTTTTATAAATGATAAATGATGAACGTTTTTCTTGATTTTTTTATTTGATTGATGTTGGCCAAATCTTTATACGGCTGGATCACCAACAGTCTGATGATCTCAAAGCTTAAACAGTGTAAACACTACAGGCCACTTCATATCGGCATAATAATACGATAATCAATGAACCTGCAGGTCTGTTGAAGTCTTCATAATGCATGTCATTTAGAATGCTATAGGTCTTTCAGCTTCAGAAGGGACCCATCAAGGCCAATCAAATGCAACAAATGCTACAAAATCCTCTCTGTTGTGAATATAGCACAGAAAATAATTCTGAACTACACACAGGCCTGTAGAGAATATTGATCTAAAATCATTGTCATGTATTTTATCACAAAAGAGAAAGGAAAAGGTTTCCAAGAATCAGATTTTTAGTTAGTTGGGCATGTCTTTTTGTGTTTTGTTTTGGTCAGTTCCTAAAAGCGATCGCTGGTCCTTAGCAGAAGTATTGTCTGGCCAGTCTGTTGCCTCCCACCTCTCCATCATTTTCAAATGCTTCCAGTCATACATATATTCATCTAAATAGAATTCAGAGATTGCGGAATAGTTGTCTGGTTATATGAGACTCTGATAAACAACAACATAGATTTCAAATTGTATATGTGCTAAAGCCACAGTATATGAAGATAATGCAAATGTTATCTGTGTGGATCTCCCAGGGATGTATCCGTACGCCATCATCATCATCATGTCAATGAGTAAACCCCCCACTGAGGTTGATTCAAAGCCAGTCAGGTTAGCAAACATGTACACATCACCGGCATCCTGGCATTTATTCTCACTGTGTTGACAGTAATGTATAATGTTGTTGATCCAAGGGAAAAAAGGGACAAATCACGATTTTAATTAACAAGCCATCCTGGTTCTTGTGGTGTTCCACACAGTGGAGTCTTAGCAGCTGGACAAACAGGTTTGGGTAAACATGGCGGCTAGGAGTGTAGCCTACATGACGTGTGTTTGCCTCGGCTGTGTGTCCCGCTGGGCTCTGCCAGTATGCAACCATTCCATTCCTCACTTCCTCATGCAAACACAAGCCATGGATTTACCACATTTGCATCCAACAAGGAAAAACTAATCTGGCCATGTTCAGGCAATCTATGCTGCTCATTGTGCAAGGAAAGGCCATCTCCCCAAACACCTGTTTCTGGATGTCTTATTAACCCAGCAGCAACTCTCTCCCATTTGAACTGGTTTTCTCTGATTATACCGCTTTATGTTGACAAAATGAGTCTGCACCTTGGCTTTTAAGTGAGCTGAAAACTTTGGCTTTAACTTCTAAATGGGGGCCAACCGCACTCCCTCCCTTTTTCTCCTGACGGGAGCATGCTTCAGAACACATCAAAGTGCCCTCTCAAGTACTCCTGGCCCCGTATAGCAGCAAGAAGCAGACACTAGTGTGGCCTATCCTATCCTCCACTTAAATTATTCACAGAGGATATGGCAGCGGTGAACAAAGCTTACTTCCTGGATTCCATGAGAACCTGCTGGTGTAGAGGCGTCCGCGACCTGAACCGTGACAAGTAGTCCAGAACTTTGCATGTGTAGATGGTTGTCTGTCAGACTGAGTGTGAAGGCTGGCCACCAGGGCACACAGACAGACTGGGATGTAGAAAATCCATCCTTATATCCGATAAAAGGATACAGATATTATTAACACATCGTTACCACATTATTGGCAAGATGCAGTATTGTCGTCTCTGTCAGGTGGAAAACCTCATATTTCCAATACTGTTAATTTTCATCATTCAAATTCAAAAGTATCAAAAGTAGCCGATCTACAAGCTCAAAATGCGTAGCTTCACGCCACTTTTCGAGCTTGTCTGGGATCAAATTATGAGTGTGTTGATAAATAGGCCTACAGTACCATACCCACATGAACCCATTTCCTATTCTGGACAAATAAAATTCGTGATCATCGTCGAAAACAGCCGATACAATCTCACAACACGTATGTGATGCCTTGTGAGCTTGCAGATTGTCAAATTGTTGGCATATTTTTTAAAGAGATTTGGTGTAGAGGGGGAAAAAGCAGGGGGCCAAATACAGACCCCTGGGAGACCTCGGCCACTCAGAGCTGATGTATTTGTCATGTTTAACGAATCAATTTATTGATTTAATGCTTTATTAACAGTTTGCAAAAGGTACAGAGGTACAGTTATACAATAATGCTAAAAGGACAACACAAAAGGGGGCAAGGGGGCTGGGGGGCTGGTTTCCATTGTGGTCCTGTGTATTCAATTCATCAAGACATATAAAGACTATACAAGAGATCACCAATACAGAGAGCAGCTTTGCTGGAGGATCATATTTGAATTTTAAAGCATTGAATTGGAGGCAGCATTTGAAGCTGTGTTAGGTGTTTTATTGTTCTCTTTGAATATTTCCCCCCTGTGAACTGCAGAATGTTTGAGGAGAAAAATAAATGAAATAAAGTCAATCCACATGTCAAAAATGTACTGTACAAGGACTGACAGAGTTTAAACATCTCCAGCTCTGCTTGTCCATAAGGAGTTCCTAATTGAATTGTGAAGGACTAGGTCCTTTTTTCCCTCAACGCCAAATCTGGAAATAGCCGACCTACACGTGTTGTGATGCATTGTAAGCTTGTGTTTCGGCTATTTGTGCAGAATATCTGTCCCCTGAATTGGGACAAGTGGTTAAGTTGGTTTAAGGGATATTTGTTGTTTTACAAAGTGTTTTGCTAAAAAGTTAAAGCTCTATATTCTGATAGCAATCATTATAAGTAAAGTAACATCTCGCCGACACTCCAACTCTTTAGTAAACAAAGTACATATTCAGGTCAGGATACCAAATGTATCCAATCACGAGAGAGAGAATTCCACAAAGAGTTTATCAGCTTCCAGTTTCCAGTTCTAGTTCCAATTTTTGTCTGCTCATTGGGTTTACAATTTCACTTGTTTATCCTGTATCCTGTAGTTCTCTCCTGAATGGATAAAATTGGTATCACAACCTGAAAATGTATTTTCCATTTGGGCGGGAACCCCTTTTGGTGTTTTAACTAAGCATTATGTTATACTTTAGCTATTGAAAAATAGCAGATCTACAAGCTCATAGCGCGCCACAAGCTTTTAGGTCTGCTACTTTTGAAAAATCGTAAAAATGCGGCACAAATCTTTGAATATATATTCTTTCAGAGCAAACGTTTTTGTTATTTCGACGTCGGGCCTAAATGGGTTAAACTGAACAAACACACTAAAATAGAGAGCTGCTTTACATAATAACTTTTTACACTTGGTGTAAGACAATTGCAATCAGGAGCTGATGGTGGGTTCAAGCCGTACAATGGGCCGGGTTGGCCTACTTTAAGAGAAAGTGTTTCTTTCCAGCGCCTCAGTGTGTCCTTTAACACCCTTGTTAGAACTCAAGTTGATTGACAGCTAGAAGATCCTTGGGACACTTTCCCAGTATTTCTCAGAGGGAGGAGGAGGACACACAATAGAAAAACATTCCTGCACAGCAAAATCTGCAGGGTTTAAATTGACATGGAGGATTTTCAGTGTGTGCCTCGCATAAAAGATCAAAAACAAAACATTTCTATCTTCTCTCCCCGTTGCTTCATTTTTGTACCTTGAATTTACTATCATCAATGATCGTATATGGTATTTACCCCTATATGATCATTGACGATACGATAGTAAAGTCTTATAAAGTCT
>NC_139702.1:32607742-32610242 GCF_964188405.1 Protomyctophum parallelum | reverse complement strand
ATAACTTTGTATGCCAACTCCCTAGAGGCCAAGGAAAAACCTTTGCCTGGAATTTTTCACATCTGCTCTTTATAGCGCCACCAGGAGGCCGACATATGTAAAACACATTTCCTATTATTACTCCTTCAGATTTTATCCAAATTTCACGCAAATCGCTATACACTATCTCCATAGTCATGTGATCAACACAGAGCGGCACCATTTCCCATCTTCCATCCTGATTGGCTAAGATTGGCTTCCAAAGCTCACACGATTCGTCCATTTCGAAAAAAGGCCACAAATCACAGTGTGCAATTTCCGTTAAATTATACACGCACATTTTCACTAGGCCGAGGACGACATGCCACATTTTTTTCCTCAAAATCAGCCTCACGGTGGCGCTATAACAGGCCAATTCCTGTTTTTAGCTATAACTGCATCGATCTGTATACAACTTATGTATGCACACATGGAAAAACATTGTACCTGCATCCCTCCAACACGAACCTCCGGCCCAAATCTTCCTCAACAGCCTGTTATAGCGCCACCATGAGGCCACAACCTGACCTGCCCTGGTGGAGACCTGTGCCGATTGGCACTTTGTCTAGTTATTCTTCCTTTTTCATTTTCATCCTTGATTATAGATATTATTTTACAACAGCAAAAGCTAAACATTTGTTAGTTTAGTTTCTTTTTTTGTTTTACATAGCACAGGCCTACTACACTACACTTGACTGCAAAGTTGAAATGTTAAAAAGCTCTGTTTGTATAAAGTGTATACAATTTATACTATAAACAGAGCATTTTAACATCCCTTTCCTTATTGATTGATTGGTTGATTCTTTTTAAAGATTTTAGTTTTTTTTGCTTTTATTGATAGTTTCAAGTGTAGACTGACAGGAAAGAGGGAGTTCGACGGGTAGAGACGTGCAGCAAAGGTCGTCACGTCAGGCCAGAGCCTATATGTGGACGAGCTCATGCCACATATAGAGCCTGGTCAGCAGGCGGCACCGGTTGATTGAATGATTAATTGATTAAAATGTATTCACAGTTTGTAGAATGGGTACAGTTCAAGAGAAAGGTCAATACAAGCTCATTCTAGTCATGGTGACTCCTGCGCGCACGTGTGTGTGTGTGTGTGTGTGTGTGTGTGTGTGTGTTTGTGTGTGTGTGTGTGTGTGTGTGTGTGTGTGTGTGTGTGTGTGTGTGTGTGTGTGTGTGTGTGTGTGTGTGTGTGTGTGTGTGTGTGTGTGTGTGTGTGTGTGTGTGTGTGTGTGTGTGCGTGTGCGCGTGAGTGTGTGTGTGTGGCTGTGTGCCAGGGTAAATTCAGTCTCTCTTCTTGTCTCCATACATGGATCTGACCCAGGTTCCCAACGTAGGCCTGTTGACATAACTGAGGATTATATATTGCCATAACTATACCCCAGCAGGCGGTCAAAGTTAAATCAAGGAAAGTCATCTCTTTGGTGCAGTTACATTTGAGGTATTTATCTGGTATCCATGGACAGAGACCTGGCCTAAAGAGTCAAATCTGCAGTGTTACCTATACGAGTGTACAATTTGACCTGTAAGGGTAGTAAAAGTATGTCTCTAGGACACTTTGACAGGAGGACACGTTGTACTGATGGATAAATAATGGCTGATGTGAAAGGTGAAACTGTGACCATTCTATTAGCCACTTGAACTGGGGCGGCCATAGCTGAGTGGTGGTTACTAGTGCAGCCCGCCTAGGGAGCCAGAGCCCCTGGTTGTCCCAGGTACGATTCCAAGCCAGGTCAGTAATGTGTCAATGTGTGTCCCTGAGCAAGACTCTTAATCCTGAATTGCTCCCTGAGCGCTGTAGAATCCAATGCTGAATTTCACCTATGTGCATATATACTATGTATATACAAATAATGTGATAAAAACGCGGCTCAAGTGCACGAGACGGCGCACCTAAAACTATATCGGCAAAACAATGTTTTGGGGGAAAGCCGAGGCAAGCCAGTGCCAGTGCTGAGATGGGGCCTATAGGGGAGGCTTCCCCGCGTAGATATTTCTGGCAGACGACCTTAACGGCTGATTTCTCTATTCTGCGAATGATCCAGAAAAGATTGAGAACCACTGGTGTATAGGATCTAGTAAGTAAGCCCTGAGAGCCCAGAGAGTCATAAATAGGGGAACCAGGAAGACCCAGGAACCCCCACTACATATTGTATAAAATTGTGTTGTAGATTAAACTTTTTCATAGATAGTTAGGGGAAACTGATGCTTCCATGTCTTCATAGACTTGTTTGACAGCACTATCATCTGTGTTGAGTCAATTCATGTTTTTTTGACTGTCGCAAAATGTAGTACATCACAAATGTACTACATTTGTGATGATTTGATTGTCCAGTTTGTGTGTACCACATAGTGATGATTTGATTGGCTGAGCACGGAATGTGATGTATGATGATAAGAGCCCCTCATCACAGTGTGATTTTTGTCATTCATCTTAAAGTCGAGACCTTTTACACTTTAAAGTAAACCATCAATACAT